>NW_027125251.1:300000-461000 GCF_033026475.1 Channa argus | reverse complement strand
AAATGCTAAATAAGGTTTGGAAACCAAGAACAGCAAACAGGTGCTGATGCCAGAAAGAGCCTCGCTAGCTGTTGGGAACCGTACTTTTAAAACTCCAGGAAGTGTAGGATGGACCAATCAGCTTCCTGTACTTCCCCCAAATCCGGCCAATCAGGCAGGGCACCTATAAGAACAAGAAAATAAAAACAACACATATGGCCAGGACCGTAACATGGTCTACTAGTAATGAAGCACGATGGTTGGCAAACCAATAAAGTAGCAAAACAGCAATGAAAGAACAAAATTTGATGAAAATATAGAACAATTTCTATGAATAAATAGGCAGTAACACCAGCTTGTGCTGCCCGTAAACCCAAGCAAAAAAGCTTACAGCACCTGGTATTCCCAGGCGGTCTTCCTACCAAGTACTAACCAGGCCCGGCCCTATTTGGCTGCCGAGATCGGACGAGATCGGGCGCTTAAAGAGCGGTGTGGCCGTAAGCTGCATTTGACATCATCAACAGCTCTTAAAAACGCTGGAGAAGCAGAATGCATGACACTTGCTAAGAAGAAGATAAATGTGGCAAAGTACAAAGTACTATAACTGTACTGGTCTGTTACGCCCCTGTCTAGGGGCTCAGGGTGCAACATACAAAGATAAATTAGCATGTTCCCTCTCCGATCCCCAAACCAAAATCCAGGATCGAGATGTTCCAACAGAATGATATTTATTTTAAACGAAAGAAAGTGTCAAACAAAACATGACACTACAACTCAGGGCGAACCAAGGCCAACATAATAAACAAAATAAGCCATTTCCCACAGAAAGCGCTAGCTAGCCTGATAGAAATAAACAAACCAAAAGACAGTCGCTAACCCTAACTCCCTAATGTGAAAACAAGAGAAAACAATCAAAAGAAAATGGCAGTCCACCCCTACAGATTTAATACTATTTACAAAATATACAATTTATAAACAAAACCACGGCACAAAACCTAACAATTCAAAAATGCTAAATAAGGTTTGGTAAACCAAGAACAGCAAACAGGTGCTGATGCCAGAAAGAGCCTCGCTAGCTGTTGGGAACTGTACTTTTAAAACTCCAGGAAGTGTAGGATGGACCAATCAGCTTCCTGTACTGCCCCCCAATCCGGCCAATCAGGCAGGGCACCTATAAGAACAACAAAATAAAAACAACACATATGGCCAGGACCGTAACATGGTCTACTAGTAATGAAGCACGATGGTTGACAAACCAATAAAGTAGCAAAACCGCAATGAAAGAACAAAATTTGATGAAAATATAGAACAATTTCTATGAATAAATAGGCAGTAACACCAGCTTGTGCTGCCCGTAAACTCAAGCAAAAAAGCTTACAGCACCTGGTATTCCCAGGCGGTCTTCCTACCAAGTACTAACAAGGCCCGGCCCTATTTGGCTGCCGAGATCGGACGAGATCGGGCGCTTCGAGAGCAGTGTGGCCGTAAGCTGCATTTGATATCATCAACAGCTCCTAAAAACGCTGGAGAAGCAGAATGCATGACACTCGCTAAGAAGAAGATAAATGTGGCAAAGTACTAAAACGGTACCGGTCTAGTAGTAAAGAAGCACGATGGTTGACAAACCAATAAAGCAGCAAAACAGCAATGAAAGAACAAAATTTGATGAAAATATAGAACAATTTCTATGAATAAATAGGCAGTAACACCAGCTTGTGCTGCCCGTAAACCCAAGCAAAAAAGCTTACAGCACCTTTTATTCCCAGGCAGTCTTCCTACCAAGTACTAACCAGGCCCGGCTCTATTTGGCTGCCGAGATCGGGCGCTTAGAGAGCGGTGTGGCCGTAAGCTGCATAAAAACGTTGGAGAAGCAGAATGCATGAAACTTGCTAAGAAGAAGATAAATGTGGCAAAGTACAAAGTACTATAACTGTACTGGTCTGTTACGCCCCTGTCCAGGGGGTCAGGGTGCAACATACAAAGATAAATTAGCATGTTCCCTCTCCGATCCCCAAACCAAAATCCAGGATCGAGATGTTCCAACAGAATGATATTTATTTTAAACGAAAGAAAGTGTCAAACAAAACATGACACTACAACTCAGGGCGAACCAAGGCCAACATAATAAACAAAATAAGCCATTTCCCACAAAAAGTGCTAGCTAGCCTGATAGAAATAAACAAACCAAAAGACAGTCGCTAACCCTAACTCCCTAATGTGAAAACAGTCCAAAGAAAATGGCAGTTCACCCCTACAGATTTAATACTATTTACAAAATATACAATTTATAAACAAAACCACGGCACAAAACCTAACAATTCAAAAATGCTGAATAAGGTTTAGAAACCAAGAACAGCAAACAGGTGCTGATGCCAGAAAGAGCCTCGCTAGCTGTTGGGAACCGTACTTTTAAAACTCCAGTAAGTGTAGGATGGACCAATCAGCTTCCTGTACTGCCCCCCAATCCGGCCAATCAGGCAGGGCACCTATAAGAACAAGAAAATAAAAACAACACATATGGCCAGGACCGTAACATGGTCTACTAGTAATGAAGCACGATGGTTGGCAAACCAATAAAGTAGCAAAACAGCAATGAAAGAACAAAATTTGATGAAAATATAGAACAATTTCTATGAATAAATAGGCAGTAACACCAGCTTGTGCTGCCCGTAAACCCAAGCAAAAAAGCTTACAGCACCTGGTATTCCCAGGCGGTCTTCCTACCAAGTACTAACCAGGCCCGGCTCTATTTGGCTGCCGAGATCGGACGAGATCGGGCGCTTAGAGAGCGGTGTGGCCGTAAGCTGCATTTGACATCATCAACAGCTCTTAAAAACGCTGGAGAAGCAGAATGCATGACACTTGCTAAGAAGAAGATAAATGTGGCAAAGTACAAAGTACTATAACTGTACTGGTCTGTTACGCCCCTTTCTAGGGGGTCAGGGTGAAACATACAAAGATAAATTTGCATGTTCCCTCTCCGATCCTCAAACCAAAATCCAGGATTGAGATGTTCCAACAGAATGATATTTATTTTAAACGAAAGAAAGTGTCAAACAAAACATGACACTACAACTCAGGGCGAACCAAGGCCAACATAATAAACAAAATAAGCCATTTCCCACAGAAAGCGCTAGCTAGCCTGATAGAAATAAACAAACCAAAAGACAGTCGCTAACCCTAACTCCCTAATGTGAAAACAAGAGAAAACAATCAAAAGAAAATGGCAGTCCACCCCTACAGATTTAATACTATTTACAAAATATACAATTTATAAACAAAACCACGGCACAAAACCTAACAATTCAAAAATGCTAAATAAGATTTGGAAACCAAGAACAGCAAACAGGTGCTGATGCCAGAAAGAGCCTCGCTAGCTGTTGGGAACCGTACTTTTAAAACTCCAGGAAGTGTAGGATGGACCAATCAGCTTCCTGTACTGCCCCCAAATCCGGCCAATCAGGCAGGGCACCTATAAGAACAAGAAAATAAAAACAACACATATGGCCAGGACCGTAACATGGTCTACTAGTAATGAAGCACGATGGTTGGCAAACCAATAAAGTAGCAAAACAGCAATGAAAGAACAAAATTTGATGAAAATATAGGACAATTTCTATGAATAAATAGGCAGTAACACCAGCTTGTGCTGCCCGTAAACCCAAGCAAAAAAGCTTACAGCACCTGGTATTCCCAGGCGGTCTTCCTACCAAGTACTAACCAGGCCCGGCTCTATTTGGCTGCCGAGATCGGACGAGATCGGGCGCTCAGAGAGCGGTGTGGCCGTAAGCTGCATTTGACATCATCAACAGCTCTTAAAAACGCTGGAGAAGCAGAATGCATGACACTTGCTAAGAAGAAGATAAATGTGGCAAAGTACAAAGTACTATAACTGTACTGGTCTGTTACGCCCCTGTCTAGGGGCTCAGGGTGCAACATACAAAGATAAATTAGCATGTTCCCTCTCCGATCCCCAAACCAAAATCCAGGATCGAGATGTTCGAACAGAATGATATTTATTTTAAACGAAAGAAAGTGTCAAACAAAACATGACACTACAACTCAGGGCGAACCAAGGCCAACATAATAAACAAAATAAGCCATTTCCCACAGAAAGCGCTAGCTAGCCTGATAGAAATAAACAAACCAAAAGACAGTCGCTAACCCTAACTCCCTAATGTGAAAACAAGAGAAAACAATCAAAAGAAAATGGCAGTCCACCCCTACAGATTTAATACTATTTACAAAATATACAATTTATAAACAAAACCACGGCACAAAACCTAACAATTCAAAAATGCTAAATAAGATTTGGAAACCAAGAACAGCAAACAGGTGCTGATGCCAGAAAGAGCCTCGCTAGCTGTTGGGAACCGTACTTTTAAAACTCCAGGAAGTGTAGGATGGACCAATCAGCTTCCTGTACTGCCCCCAAATCCGGCCAATCAGGCAGGGCACCTATAAGAACAAGAAAATAAAAACAACACATATGGCCAGGACCGTAACATGGTCTACTAGTAATGAAGCACGATGGTTGGCAAACCAATAAAGCAGCAAAACAGCAATGAAAGAACAAAATTTGATGAAAATATAGAACAATTTCTATGAATAAATAGGCAGTAACACCAGCTTGTGCTGTCCGTATACCCAAGCAAAAAAGTTTACAGCACCTGGTATTCCCAGGCGGTCTTCTTACCAAGTACTAACCAGGCCCGGCTCTATTTGGCTGCCGAGATCTGACGAGATCGGACGCTTAGAGAGCGGTGTGGCTGTAAGCTGCATTTGACATCATCAACAGCTCTTAAAAACGCTGGAGAATCAGAATGCATGACACTTGCTAAGAAGAAGATAAATGTGGCAAAGTACAAAGTACTATAACTGTACTGGTCTGTTACGCCCCTGTCTAGGGGGTCAGGGTGCAACATACAAAGATAAATTAGCATGTTCCCTCTCTGATCCCCAAACCAAAATCCAGGATCGAGATGTTCCAACGGAATGATATTTATTTTAAACGAAAGAAAGTGTCAAACAAAACATGACACTACAACTCAGGGCGAACCAAGGCCAACATAATAAACAAAATTTGCCATTTCCCACAGAAAGTGCTAGCTAGCCCGATAGAAATAAACAAACCAAAAGACAGTCGCTAACCCTAACTCCCAAATGTGAAAACAATCCAAAGAAAATGGTAGTTCACCCCTACAGATCTAATACTATTTACAAAATATACAATTTATAAACAACACCACGGCACAAAACCTAACAATTCAAAAATGCTAAATAAGGTTTGGAAACCAAGAACAGCAAACAGGTGCTGCTGCCAGAAACAGCCTCGCTAGCTGTTGGGAACCGTACTTTTAAAACTCCAGGAAGTGTAGGATGGACCAATCAGCTTCCTGTACTTCCCCCAATCCGGCCAATCAGGCAGGGCACCTATAAGAACAACAAAATAAAAACAACACATATGGCCAGGACCGTAACATGGTCTACTAGTAATGAAGCACAATGGTTGACAAACCAATAAAGTAGCAAAACCGCAATGAAAGAACAAAATTTGATGAAAATATAGAACAATTTCTATGAATAAATTGGCAGTAACACCAGCTTGTGCTGCCCGTAAACCCAAGCAAAAAAGCTTACAGCACCTGGTATTCCCAGACGGTCTTCCTACCAAGTACTAACCAGGCCCGGCTCTATTTGGCTGCCGAGATCGGACGAGATCGGGCGCTTAGAGAGCGGTGTGGCCGTAAGCTGCATTTGATATCATCAACAGCTCCTAAAAACGCTGGAGAAGCAGAATGCATGACACTCGCTAAGAAGAAGATAAATGTGGCAAAGTACTAAAACGGTACCGGTCTAGTAGTAAAGAAGCACGATGGTTGACAAACCAATAAAGCAGCAAAACAGCAATGAAAGAACAAAATTTGATGAAAATATAGAACAATTTCTATGAATAAATAGGCAGTAACACCAGCTTGTGCTGCCCGTAAACCCAAGCAAAAAAGCTTACAGCACCTGGTATTCCCAGGCGGTCTTCCTACCAAGTACTAACCAGGCCCGGCTCTATTTGGCTGCCGAGATCGGACGAGATCGGGCGCTTAGAGAGCGGTGTGGCCGTAAGCTGCATTTGACATCATCAACAGCTCTTAAAAACGCTGGAGAAGCAGAATGCATGACACTTGCTAAGAAGAAAATAAATGTGGCAAAGTACAAAGTACTATAACTGTACTGGTCTGTTACGCCCCTGTCTAGGGGGTCAGGGTGCAACATACAAAGATAAATTAGCATGTTCCCTCTCTGATCCCCAAACCAAAATCCAGGATCGAGATGTTCCAACGGAATGATATTTATTTTAAACGAAAGAAAGTGTCAAACAAAACATGACACTACAACTCAGGGCGAACCAAGGCCAACATAATAAACAAAATTTGCCATTTCCCACAGAAAGTGCTAGCTAGCCCGATAGAAATAAACAAACAAAAAGACAGTCGCTAACCCTAACTCCCAAATGTGAAAACAGTCCAAAGAAAATGGTAGTTCACCCCTACAGATCTAATACTATTTACAAAATATACAATTTATAAACAAAACCACGGCACAAAACCTAACAATTCAAAAATGCTAAATAAGGTTTGGAAACCAAGAACAGCAAACAGGTGCTGCTGCCAGAAAGAGCCTTGCTAGCTGTTGGGAACCGTACTTTTAAAACTCCAGGAAGTGTAGGATGGACCAATCAGCTTCCTGTACTGCCCCCCAATCCGGCCAATCAGGCAGGGCACCTATAAGAACAACAAAATAAAAACAACACATATGGCCAGGACCGTAACATGGTCTACTAGTAATGAAGGACGATGGTTGACAAACCAATAAAGTAGCAAAACAGCAATGAAAGAACAAAATTTGATGAAAATATAGAACAATTTCTATGAATAAATAGGCAGTAACACCAGCTTGTGCTGCCCGTAAACCCAAGCAAAGAAGCTTACAGCACCTGGTATTCCCAGGCGGTCTTCCTACCAAGTACTAACCAGGCCCGGCTCTATTTGGCTGCCGAGATCGGACGAGATCGGGCGCTTAGAGAGCGGTGTGGCCGTAAGCTGCATTTGACATCATCAACAGCTCTTAAAAACGCTGGAGAAGCAGAATGCATGACACTTGCTAAGAAGAAGATAAATGTGGCAAAGTACAAAGTACTATAACTGTACTGGTCTGTTACGCCCCTGTCTAGGGGTTCAGGGTGCAACATACAAAGATAAATTAGCATGTTCCCTCTCTGATCCCCAAACCAAAATCCAGGATCGAGATGTTCCAACAGAATGATATTTATTTTAAACGAAAGAAAGTGTCAAACAAAACATGACACTACAACTCAGGGCGAACCAAGGCCAACATAATAAACAAAATAAGCCATTTCCCACAGAAAGTGCTAGCTAGCCTGATAGAAATAAACAAACAAAAAGACAGTCGCTAACCCTAACTCCCTAATGTGAAAACAAGAGAAAACAATCAAAAGAAAATGGCAGTTCACCCCTACAGATCTAATACTATTTACAAAATATACAATTTATAAACAAAACCACGGCACAAAACCTAACAATTCAAAAATGCTAAATAAGGTTTGGAAACCAAGAACAGCAAACAGGTGCTGCTGCCAGAAAGAGCCTTGCTAGCTGTTGGGAACCGTACTTTTAAAACTCCAGGAAGTGTAGGATGGACCAATCAGCTTCCTGTACTGCCTCCCAATCCGGCCAATCAGGCAGGGCACCTATAAGAACAAGAAAATAAAAACAACACATATGGCCAGGACCGTAACATGGTCTACTAGTAATGAAGCACGATGGTTGGCAAACCAATAAAGTAGCAAAACAGCAATGAAAGAACAAAATTTGATGAAAATATAGAACAATTTCTATGAATAAATAGGCAGTAACACCAGCTTGTGCTGCCCGTAAACCCAAGCAAAAAAGCTTACAGCACCTGGTATTCCCAGGCGGTCTTCCTACCAAGTACTAACCAGGCCCGGCCCTATTTGGCTGCCAAGATCGGACGAGATCGGGCGCTCAGAGAGCGGTGTGGCTGTAAGCTGCATTTGACATCATCAACAGCTCTTAAAAACGCTGGAGAAGCAGAATGCATGACACTTGCTAAGAAGAAGATAAATGTGGCAAAGTACAAAGTACTATAACTGTACTGGTCTGTTACGCCCCTGTCTAGGGGCTCAGGGTGCAACATACAAAGATAAATTAGCATGTTCCCTCTCCGATCCCCAAACCAAAATCCAGGATCGAGATGTTCCAACAGAATGATATTTATTTTAAACGAAAGAAAGTGTCAAACAAAACATGACACTACAACTCAGGGCGAACCAAGGCCAACATAATAAACAAAATAAGCCATTTCCCACAGAAAGTGCTAGCTAGCCTGATAGAAATAAACAAACCAAAAGACAGTCGCTAACCCTAACTCCCTATTGTGAAAACAAGAGAAAACAATCAAAAGAAAATGGCAATTCACCCCTACAGATCTAATACTATTTACAAAATATACAATTTATAAACAAAACCACGGCACAAAACCTAACAATTCAAAAATGCTAAATAAGGTTTGGAAACCAAGAACAGCAAATAGGTGCTGCTGCCAGAAAGAGCCTCGCTAGCTGTTGGGAACCGTACTTTTAAAACTCCAGGAAGTGTAGGATGGACCAATCAGCTTCCTGTACTGCCCCCCAATCCGGCCAATCAGGCAGGGCACCTATAAGAACAATAAAATAAAAACAACACATATAGCCAGGACCGTAACATGGTCTACTAGTAATGAAGCACGATGGTTGACAAACCAATAAAGTTGCAAAACAGCAATGAAAGAACAAAATTTGATGAAAATATACAACAATTTCTATGAATAAATAGGCAGTAACACCAGCTTGTGCTGCCCGTAAACCCAAGCAAAAAAGCTTACAGCACCTGGTATTCCCAGGCGGTCTTCCTACCAAGTACTAACCAGGCCCGGCTCTATTTGGCTGCCGAGATCGGACGAGATCGGGCGCTTAGAGAGCGGTGTGGCCGTAAGCTGCATTTGACATCATCAACAGCTCTTAAAAACGCTGGAGAAGCAGAATGCATGACACTTGCTAAGAAGAAGATAAATGTGGCAAAGTACAAAGTACTATAACTGTACTGGTCTGTTACGCCCCTGTCTAGGGGGTCAGGGTGCAACATACAAAGATAAATTAGCATGTTCCCTCTCTGATCCCCAAACCAAAATCCAGGATCGAGATGTTCCAACAGAATGATATTTATTTTAAACGAAAGAAAGTGTCAAACAAAACATGACACTACAACTCAGGGCGAACCAAGGCCAACATAATAAACAAAATAAGCCATTTCCCGCAGAAAGTGCTAGCTAGCCTGATAGAAATAAACAAACCAAAAGACAGTCGCTAACCCTAACTCCCTAATGTGAAAACAAGAGAAAACAATCAAAAGAAAATGGCTGTTCACCCCTACAGATTTAATACTATTTACAAAAATATACAATTTATAAACAAAACCACGGCACAAAACCTAACAATTCAAAAATGCTAAATAAGGTTTGGAAACCAAGAACAGCAAACAGGTGCTGCTGCCAGAAAGAGCCTCGCTAGCTGTTGGGAACTGTACTTTTAAAACTCCAGGAAGTGTAGGATGGACCAATCAGCTTCCTGTACTGCCCCTCAATCCGGCCAATCAGGCAGGGCACCTATAAGAACAACAAAATAAAAACAACACATATGGCCAGGACCGTAACATGGTCTACTAGTAATGAAGCACGATGGTTGACAAACCAATAATGTAGCAAAACAGCAATGAAAGAACAAAATTTGATGAAAATATAGAACAATTTCTATGAATAAATAGGCAGTAACACCAGCTTGTGCTGCCCGTAAACCCAAGCAAAAAAGCTTACAGCACCTGGTATTCCCAGGCGGTCTTCCTACCAAGTACTAACAAGGCCCGGCCCTATTTGGCTGCCGAGATCGGACGAGATCGGGCGCTTCGAGAGCAGTGTGGCCGTAAGCTGCATTTGATATCATCAACAGCTCCTAAAAACGCTGGAGAAGCAGAATGCATGACATTCGCTAAGAAGAAGATACATGTGGCAAAGTACTAAAACGGTACCGGTCTAGTAGTAAAGAAGCACGATGGTTGACAAACCAATAAAGCAGCAAAACAGCAATGAAAGAACAAAATTTGATGAAAATATAGAACAATTTCTATGAATAAATAGGCAGTAACACCAGCTTGTGCTGCCCGTAAACCCAAGCAAAAAAGCTTACAGCACCTGGTATTCCCAGGCGGTCTTCCTACCAAGTACTAACCAGGCCCGGCTCTATTTGGCTGCCGAGATCGGACGAGATCGGGCGCTTATTTTTTTTTTTTTTTTTTTTTTTATCTTTTTATTATCAAAAATACACTTTACAAAATAAAAATTAACTATATACAGAGAAACATAAAGAAAAAGAGTAAATTCATTCGTCTTTTTAACAGTAAATCAAACAAATTAAAGCAAAGCAAGCCTCTTCCCCTTTTTTCCACATATTTGTATGCACATATATACATGTATACATACATATATATACATACACACATATATATACATATATACATACACCTACATACACACATACATTCTTAAATATATACGCCCATATACTACAAGGTTAAATAAATTCACCCAAAATCGAAGTGCAATCTACCCTCCCCATCCAGCTCACATAAATCATTCCTTGCCCCCCACCTAGCTATAAACTCATCCTCATCCACTGAAAACAGAATTCTCATGTAATGTGTCACCATATTTTGAAAAAAACCCACCCTGTTTGTCCTTTTCCCCCCATACAAAGCATAATTTCTACCAACATACAACACATGACGTGCTACACTCAATAAAAAATTGATTAAACCAACATTACATCTTTTATCACCTTTTTGTTTCCCAAAGCACCACACCCAGTCCCATGCTTCCCCTTCTAACTTAGGCAGTTTACACTTATTGATTAACAACGTTTTAACCCAGTCCCTGAAATCCCGTGTGACTGTACAGTATAGCATAAAGTGGTTAAAATCTTCATCTTCCACCCTACAGACCGGACAGGTTCTCGCATACGTGCTTTTACTTATCTGGTGAAGGACGACAGAAACCAGCACCCTTCTGTGACGCAGCAGGAAGTTTGAGTTTGCTATTGCAGGGGGAAGCCACTTACTGTGTATATTTGACCAAATTTCAGAGACGGGACGGGTAAGAAAGAGATGAGACCATGCAGTGTTTGCTGTAGGTTCTTGGAATATTTTGTTAATTAAAACCCTATACCAAAATTTTGATTGTAAATCTTGCAGTTTTCTGTTTTTGACGTCACAGGTCAGAGCAAAATCCAGCTCGTCGTCCTCCACCCGATCCTCATCCACTTCCGACAACCACTCTTTCCACTCTTGCGGCATTCGCTCTAATAAATCATCACAAAATCGAACAACTCTAGCCTTTTTTATATTAAACCCTTTCATCCTAATTTTACTAAATACCGCAAGAGGGCTAGGAGCCCCTGTCTGGTCTAAAACATCTTTAATCTGATGTAGCGCCTCAGTCAAGATGCCCCGACCGGCCTTACATCCCTCTCGGCCGCTGAGGCAGGGGTTCCCAAAGATGGGCTGGTTTAACACACTTTGTTTTGATGTAATTACACACTCCAACTGGGGCAGGATTTCCACCCATGCCTCAGCCGCCTCCTGGAAGAGTGGACATGTTCCCACAATAGGCCGGCCGAGTGTGACGCTACATAGATTGTAAAAGCCGCACATACCTCTTTTCAGTACATCATCATACAAATAATCCTCCCATATGTTTTTAGTTTTCTGGCTCAGCATTTTCTTAAACAGTTTTATTCTTAATGACTTCAATTTTGCTTTTAAATTACACAGTTTGAGTCCCCCCTTTTTGTACGGCCCGACCAGTGTCTTATGTGCAATTTTCATTGCTCTCCCCTTCCATAGAAAATCCTCAATAGCGCTGCTCAGGCGTACCAGTACATCACTCGGCAGGTGACAAACCTGCATGGTGTAGACAAGTCTCGGCACAATTACTGCATTTATTACAGTGATTTTCCCTTTTAAACCTAATCCCCTCATTCTCCACAGTGCGAGCCTTGATCTACACCCCGCAACCTGCTCTTCCCAGGATCTACGACTGCTGTCTTCTGGTTGTGAGCCCAAATATACACCAAGTACTTTAACCTCAGGCCCGCCCCTTTTAAAATGCTGGCCTTCCTCCCCAAGAACAGTACCAGGCCCCAGGATCAAACTCGATTTGTCCTTATTTACCCGTGCTCCCGCAGCTTGCTCATATGCATCTAGATGTTGCAAAACCCTTCGCAAACTATCCCCATCCCTGACCATGATGTTAATATCATCTGCATATTGTGCTATTTTGAAATCAGTTCCTCTGGGCGACGTGATCCCAATTATTTGAGAGTCAGATATAATTGACTGTGCTAGAGGTTCTGCCACTATTGCATAGAGCATAGCTGATAGGGGGCACCCCTGTCTCACTGATCTTTCTAAGGGGACGGGATCTGTCACGAAGCCATTGCACTTCACGACACTAGTAGCTCGGCTGTACAGTAACTTCATCCACCCTCGAAAAGTTGGGCCGAACCCAAAAACCCCCAGACACTCGAAGAGAAAATCGTGACTCACTCTGTCAAATGCCTTCTCTAGATCTACATTAAGGTATATACCTCCTGTAGCCATTAAATTCTCCAATGAGAATTTTGTTGACAAAATGCAGTCAGCGATATCCCTCCCCGGAATGCTGTAAGTCTGGGTAGGCCCAACTATCGAGCCAATCACTCCCTTAAGCCTGAACCCTAGCACCTTAGCGAGGATCTTATAGTCAGTATTGAGCAGACTAATTGGCCTATAATTTGCCAGGTCATCTCTGGCGCCTTTGTTTTTATAAACTAGAGTGATCACACCCCTTAAAAAAGACTCCGCGCACCTGTTCTCCTCCTGCATGGCAGAGTATAGCCTGCAGAGGACGGGGGCCAGTATGTTGCTGAAATGTTGGTAAAACTCAGCTGAGAGACCATCCACACCCGGGCTTTTAGATGTATTAAGGCTTCCAATCGCTGCTCTCACTTCTTCAATCTGAATGTCACCATCACACAGAGCCGCTTCCTCGTGACTGAGGGAGCAGCCAATTTTTCCTAATACTGTGCCCATTTGTGCTTTTTTAATATGTTGTTTGCTAAACAAATTAGCGTAGTATTCTTGTATTGCTTGTAAAATATCCACTATATCAGTATGTGTGTTTCCATCAAGGTCTTTTATTTCTGGTATGTATGTTTTTGCCTGTTTCCTTTTTTCCAAACCTAGAAAAAAAGCAGTACAGCGCTCCCCTTTCAACATGTGTTGTGCTTTACTGCGGATCATTGCGCCTCTGCATTTTCTCTCATCTAACCGTCTCAGCTGCTCCCTCAATCCAAGATAGACATCCAAGGGACGGTCACACTCAGCCTCAATAAGCTCAAGCTCCTCTTTTAGATGATGTCTCAGCTCAGCCTCCTCTGTCTTTTCCCTCAGCCTCTTCTCTCTGCTCAGAGCGATACAACGCTTTTTAATTTTAAATTTGGTGCGCTCCCACCACTCAATGATATCCACGACATAATCACTCTCATCACATAGAGCAGAGAGAAAAGACTTCATTTTATCTTTAAAAACTTGATCTTCAAGGAGGGAAGTGTTAAAACACCACAGGCCCCCATTCCTTTGCATACCACCCTCCCCTAGAGTCACCTTTAAACAGGCATGATCACTCCAGGAACAAAAACAATATTTACACTCATTTAATTCTTGCACCAAACTCGACGCCAACAAACACAGGTCAATCCTGGATTGCTTTAGCCTGCCCAATACCACTTGCCTGCGCGAATACGCCCGGGTGCCGGGGTTCAGCACTCTCCACGCATCTATCAAATCACACTCATCCATCCATACAAAAACAGCCGATCTACTAATGTCTTGTTTAAATTTATTATTAACTCCTACGTCCGCCTTAGTCAGAGCAACATTCCAATCTCCTATCACTACCGAGCGATCATCTGTCCACCTTTTGCAGCGCTCAAAGAAACCTCTCCTTTCAGGTTCACTGTTCGGACCGTACAAATTCAGAATTCTATATTTTTTATTATAATGTATTATATCAATAACAATTAGTCTACCCTGTCCATCCTTAAAAATCTCCACAATACTCTCACACACACCCGGCTTTACAAAAATTGCCACTCCAGCAGTTTTGTTTGAGGAGAGGGAGTAAAAGAGCTCCCCTCTCCAAAAAGATTTTATAGTGTCTATTTTGTCCATGGACCACCTACATTCCTGGACACACAAGATGTCGCATGCCATTTCTCCACAGAGTTGCTCTATTTTCCCAATATTTGTTAACCCGTTTAAATTTTGCGATTGAAGCAGCATTATCAAGTAAACACCGATTAAAAAGGTCATTTCCTAAGCTGTTTTTTCCCTTTGCCTCTATTCCCTCCCTCACTCCTCCCTGATTTCTCTTGCTGTGGACGTTTTCTAACCTGCTTTATCTGCTGAACATCCATCTCCGAATCTGACTCTATACTGTCAGCCTGGGGAGCCAGCAGGGCAGCATCCGAGTCTTCCTCTCTAGGGGCGGGTGGTATTCCATTATGAGAGGGGACCTTCTGTGAAGCGAGCCAAGATGGGCTCAGCCAACCCCCTTCAGGGTGACCCGCCCTATCCCCGCTCCACTCTGCCAGCACTTGATCCATACTAGATCCCAACACATCCTCTCTTTCACTCCCATGTTCCTCCCGCACAGGCAGGTCACCGCCCTGCGTCTCCAACACCACCTCATCCTCCTGTTCACTCTCGCTGCCCATATTCAGCTCTGGCTCCTCTACAGGTCTAACCTCACTCCTGTCATCCTCGGAGATGGATTCCCTGCTACCCTCCCCATTCCCTTCATCTATATTTTTACATTGACATTCCTCTGTGGAGCTATGACATTCCATACATCTGTGCATCCTGGCATCACACTCACGTGCATAATGTCCCTGTTTATTACATTTAAAACAGGTGAAATCCGGACAGTCCCTCACGATGTGTCCCGGCTGTAAGCACATCCGACAAACTTTCACTTGATTATTGTGAATTACTCTAAAATACTCCGGACCATTAGCTGTCATGAATTTCGCTGAGTAGGGCAGTGACTGCACAGTTTCATTAAACTTTACCTTCATATATCTTGTACCGTCCGCCACATCAGTCCCGGGCCACATCCTCCTTTTAATAGGCGAGATCGCTCTCACTCCCCACACGTCCAGTTTTTCCATAATTTCCTCGTCCGTTATATACGCCGGCAAATTCAAAAAAGACACCACCAGTTCATCAATTGCTAATGTTTTTACCATTACCACCGCTTTACCAACTTTAAATCCATCCAGTAGCCTTTTCTTTCCAGCTTCACT
The DNA here is from genome assembly GCF_033026475.1 of Channa argus. Lineage (NCBI taxonomy): Eukaryota > Metazoa > Chordata > Actinopteri > Anabantiformes > Channidae > Channa > Channa argus. The sequence goes on along the minus strand of NW_027125251.1, from coordinate 445,495 downwards.
TTTTACCGTCACCTCATATTTATTCGATCCGGTCTCACGCAGCGCAACTATGCCTCCACACACATCACGTATTGCTCGTAACAGTTCCATCGTTTTCACCTTCTCTTCACCAACCACCTCTGCCAATACAGTCAAATCTTTTTCGTACCTTTTTTCTCTCATTGTCTCCCGTCTTCCGCTCATCTCCGTCTGCATCCTCGCCCGTTCCTCCTGATGTTTTCCATCCACACAAATGCCATCAATCTCCAACCTATTCTGCCGCTGCTCTCCGACCAAATCCACTCCTTTCCCCGTCCTCTTTGCTGAAGTAATCCTCTGCATTGACAAGCCCGGAACTTGCCCGCCATTTCTCTTCTCTCCCTGCTCCACGGCCTGGCGTTTGGTTGCTCCCGCTCCGTACTCTATTTCGGCTGGCATTGCCGTTTCCCCCCGACATCTCATGGTAGGAGCCACAATTTTCACAGCGTCCTCCGTCAATTTACCTCGTCTTTCTCCGCCATTCTCCATTTTACGTAGCTTGGCGAATCGAGTAACACTCGGCAAAAAAACAAAACCAAAATAAAATAAAAAAGAAAAAGGCAAAATGAAAGCGCCCCCGAACGGAGCAAATCCGCCGGGGGGATTAGTAACATAAACAAAATCGAAATCTCTATACTATTTAGTTAAATTACGACAAAAAACACAAGCAAACTGAAAAAGCCCGCCAAAACAGGCTCATGCGCGGGTCCGTCACTGCTCGCTCTAGAGAGAAACCACACCTCTGTCTGCAACCAGGTTTGGGAACCAAAAACAGCAAACAGGTGCTGCTGCCAGAAAGAGCCTCGCTAGCTGTTGGGAACCGTACTTTTAAAACTCCAGGAAGTGTAGGATGGACCAATCAGCTTCCTGTACTGCCCCCCAATCCGGCCAATCAGGCAGGGCACCTATAAGAACAACAAAAAAAAAAAAACACATATGGCCAGGACCGTAACATGGTCTACTAGTAATGAAGCACGATGGTTGACAAACCAATAAAGTATCAAAATAGCAATGAAAGAACAAAATTTGATGAAAATATGGAACAATTTCTATGAATAAATAGGCAGTAACACCAGCTTGTGCTGCCCGTAAACCCAAGCAAAAAAGCTTACAGCACCTGGTATTCCCAGGCGGTCTTCGAACCAAGTACTAACTAGGCCCGGCCTTATTTGGCTGCCGAGATCGGACGAGATCGGGCGCTTAGAGAGCGGTGTGGCCGTAAGCTGCATTTGACATCATCAACAGCTCCTAAAAACGCTGGAGAAGCAGAATGCATGACACTCGCTAAGAAGAAGATAAATGTGGCAAAGTACTAAAACGGTACTGGTCTAGTAGTAAAGAAGCATGATGGTTTACAAACCAATAAAGTAGCAAAACAGCAATGAAATAACAAAATTTGATGAAAATATAGAACAATTTCTATGAATAAATAGGCAGTAACACCAGCTTGTGCTGCCCGTAAACCCAAGCAAAAAAGCTTACAGCACCTGGTATTCCCAGGCGGTCTTCCTACCAAGTACTAACCAGGCCCGGCTCTATTTAGCTGCCGAGATCGGACGAGATCGGGCGCTTAGACAGCGGTGTGGCCAAAAGCTGCATTTGACATCATCAACAGCTCTTAAAAACGCTGGAGAAGCAGAATGCATGACACTTGCTAAGAAGAAGATAAATGTGGCAAAGTACAAAGTACTATAACTGTACTGGTCTGTTACGCCCCTGTCTAGGGGGTCAGGGTGCAACATACAAAGGTAAATTAGCATGTTCCCTCTCTGATCCCCAAACCAAAATCCAGGATCGAGATGTTCCAACAGAATGATATTTATTTTAAACGAAAGAAAGTGTCAAACAAAACATGACACTACAACTCAGGGCGAACCAAGGCCAACATAATAAACAAAATAAGCCATTTCCCACAGAAAGTGCTAGCTAGCCCGATAGAAATAAACAATCCAAAAGACAGTCGCTAACCCTAACTCCCAAATGTGAAAACAGTCCAAAGAAAATGGCAGTTCACCCCTACAGATCTAATACTATTTACAAAATATACAATTTATAAACAAAACCACGGCACACAACCTAACAATTCAAAAATGCTAAATAAGGTTTGGAAACCAAGAACAGCAAACAGGTGCTGCTGCCAGAAAGAGCCTCGCTAGCTGTTGGGAACCGTACTTTTAAAACTCCAGGAAGTGTAGGATGGACCAATCAGCTTCCTGTACTGCCCCCCAATCCGGCCAATCAGGCAGGGCACCTATAAGAACAACAAAATAAAAACAACACATATGGCCAGGACCGTAACATGGTCTACTAGTAATGAAGCACGATGGTTGACAAACCAATAAAGTAGAAAAACAGCAATGAAAGAACAAAATTTGATGAAAATATAGAACAATTTCTATGAATAAATGGGCAGTAACACCAGCTTGTGCTGCCCGTAAACCCAAGCAAAAAAGCTTACAGCACCTGGTATTCCCAGGCGGTCTTCCTACCAAGTACTAACCAGGCCCGGCTCTATTTGGCTGTCGAGATCGGACGAGATCGGGCGCTTAGAGAGCGGTGTGGCCGTAAGCTGCATTTGACATCATCAACAGCTCTTAAAAACCCTGGAGAAGCAAAATGCATGACACTTGCTAAGAAGAAGATAAATGTGGCAAAGTACAAAGTACTATAACTGTACTGGTCTGTTACGCCCCTGTCTAGGGGGTCAGGGTGCAACATACAAAGATAAATTAGCATGTTCCCTCTCTGATCCCCAAACCAAAATCCAGGATTGAGATGTTCCAACAGAATGATATTTATTTTAAACGAAAGAAAGTGTCAAACAAAACATGACACTACAACTCAGGGCGAACCAAGGCCAACATAATAAACAAAATAAGCCATTTCCCACAGAAAGTGCTAGCTAGCCTGATAGAAATAAACAATCCAAAAAACAGTCGCTAACCCTAACTCCCTATTGTGAAAACAAGAGAAAACAATCAAAAGAAAATGGCAGTTCACCCCTACAGATCTAATACTATTTACAAAATATACAATTTATAAACAAAACCACGGCACAAAACCTAACAATTCAAAAATGCTAAATAAGGTTTGGAAACCAAGAACAGCAAACAGGTGCTGCTGCCAGAAAGAGCCTCGCTAGCTGTTGGGAACCGTACTTTTAAAACTCCAGGAAGTGTAGGATGGACCAATCAGCTTCCTGTACTGCCCCCCAATCCGGCCAATCAGGCAGGGCACCTATAAGAACAACAAAATAAAAACAACACATATGGCCAGGACCGTAACATGGTCTACTAGTAATGAAGCACGATGGTTGAAAAACCAATAAAGTAGCAAAACCGCAATGAAAGAACAAAATTTGATGAAATTATAGAACAATTTCTATGAATAAATAGGCAGTAACACCAGCTTGTGCTGCCCGTAAACCCAAGCAAAAAAGCTTACAGCACCTGGTATTCCCAGGCGGTCTTCCTACCAAGTACGAACAAGGCCCGGCCCTATTTGGCTGCCGAGATCGGACGAGATCGGGCGCTTCGAGAGCAGTGTGGCCGTAAGCTGCATTTGATATCATCAACAGCTCCTAAAAACGCTGGAGAAGCAGAATGCATGACATTCGCTAAGAAGAAGATACATGTGGCAAAGTACTAAAACGGTACCGGTCTAGTAGTAAAGAAGCACGATGGTTGACAAACCAATAAAGTAGCAAAACAGCAATGAAAGAACAAAATTTGATGAAAATGTAGAACAATTTCTATGAATAAATAGGCAGTAACACCAGCTTGTGCTGCCCGTAAACCCAAGCAAAAAAGCTTACAGCACCTGGTATTCCCAGGCGGTCTTCCTACCAAGTACTAATCAGGCCAAGCTCTATTTGGCTGCCGAGATCGGACGAGATCGGGCGCTTAGAGAGCGGTGTGGCCGTAAGCTGCATTTGACATCATCAACAGCTCTTAAAAATGCTGGAGAAGCAGAATGCATGACACTCGCTAAGAAGAAGATAAATGTGGCAAAGTACAAAGTACTATAACTGTACTGGTCTGTTACGCCCCTGTCTAGGGGCTCAGGGTGCAACATACAAAGATAAATTAGCATGTTCCCTCTCCGATCCCCAAACCAAAATCCAGGATCGAGATGTTCCAACAGAATGATATTTATTTTAAACGAAAGAAAGTGTCAAACAAAACATGACACTACAACTCAGGGCGAACCAAGGCCAACATAATAAACAAAATAAGCCATTTCCCACAGAAAGTGCTAGCTAGCCTGATAAAAATAAACAAACCAAAAGACAGTCGCTAACCCTAACTCCCTAATGTGAAAACAGTCCAAAGAAAATGGCAGTTCACCCCTACAGATTTAATACTATTTACAAAATATACAATTTATAAACAAAACCACGGCACAAAACCTAACAATTCAAAAATGCTAAATAAGGTTTGGAAACCAAGAACAGCAAACAGGTGCTGATGCCAGAAAGAGCCTCGCTAGCTGTTGGGAACCGTACTTTTAAAACTCCAGGAAGTGTAGGATGGACCAATCAGCTTCCTGTACTTCCCCCAAATCCGGCCAATCAGGCAGGGCACCTATAAGAACAAGAAAATAAAAACAACACATATGGCCAGGACCGTAACATGGTCTACTAGTAATGAAGCACGATGGTTGGCAAACCAATAAAGTAGCAAAACAGCAATGAAAGAACAAAATTTGATGAAAATATAGAACAATTTCTATGAATAAATAGGCAGTAACACCAGCTTGTGCTGCCCGTAAACCCAAGCAAAAAAGCTTACAGCACCTGGTATTCCCAGGCGGTCTTCCTACCAAGTACTAACCAGGCCCGGCCCTATTTGGCTGCCGAGATCGGACGAGATCGGGCGCTCAGAGAGCGGTGTGGCCGTAAGCTGCATTTGACATCATCAACAGCTCTTAAAAACGCTGGAGAAGCAGAATGCATGACACTTGCTAAGAAGAAGATAAATGTGGCAAAGTACAAAGTACTATAACTGTACTGGTCTGTTACGCCCCTGTCTAGGGGGTCAGGGTGAAACATACAAAGATAAATTTGCATGTTCCCTCTCCGATCCTCAAACCAAAATCCAGGATTGAGATGTTCCAACAGAATGATATTTATTTTAAACGAAAGAAAGTGTCAAACAAAACATGACACTACAACTCAGGGCGAACCAAGGCCAACATAATAAACAAAATAAGCCATTTCCCACAGAAAGCGCTAGCTAGCCTGATAGAAATAAACAAACCAAAAGACAGTCGCTAACCCTAACTCCCTAATGTGAAAACAAGAGAAAACAATCAAAAGAAAATGGCAGTCCACCCCTACAGATTTAATACTATTTACAAAATATACAATTTATAAACAAAACCACGGCACAAAACCTAACAATTCAAAAATGCTAAATAAGATTTGGAAACCAAGAACAGCAAACAGGTGCTGATGCCAGAAAGAGCCTCGCTAGCTGTTGGGAACCGTACTTTTAAAACTCCAGGAAGTGTAGGATGGACCAATCAGCTTCCTGTACTGCCCCCAAATCCGGCCAATCAGGCAGGGCACCTATAAGAACAAGAAAATAAAAACAACACATATGGCCAGGACCGTAACATGGTCTACTAGTAATGAAGCACGATGGTTGGCAAACCAATAAAGTAGCAAAACAGCAATGAAAGAACAAAATTTGATGAAAATATAGAACAATTTCTATGAATAAATAGGCAGTAACACCAGCTTGTGCTGCCCGTAAACCCAAGCAAAAAAGCTTACAGCACCTGGTATTCCCAGGCGGTCTTCCTACCAAGTACTAACCAGGCCCGGCTCTATTTGGCTGCCGAGATCGGACGAGATCGGGCGCTTAGAGAGCGGTGTGGCCGTAAGCTGCATTTGACATCATCAACAGCTCTTAAAAACGCTGGAGAAGCAGAATGCATGACACTTGCTAAGAAGAAGATAAATGTGGCAAAGTACAAAGTACTATAACTGTACTGGTCTGTTACGCCCCTGTCTAGGGGGTCAGGGTGAAACATACAAAGATAAATTTGCATGTTCCCTCTCCGATCCTCAAACCAAAATCCAGGATTGAGATGTTCCAACAGAATGATATTTATTTTAAACCAAAGAAAGTGTCAAACAAAACATGACACTACAACTCAGGGCGAACCAAGGCCAACATAATAAACAAAATAAGCCATTTCCCACAGAAAGCGCTAGCTAGCCTGATAGAAATAAACAAACCAAAAGACAGTCGCTAACCCTAACTCCCTAATGTGAAAACAGTCCAAAGAAAATGGCAGTTCACCCCTACAGATTTAATACTATTTACAAAATATACAATTTATAAACAAAACCACGGCACAAAACCTAACAATTCAAAAATGCTAAATAAGGTTTGGAAACCAAGAACAGCAAACAGGTGCTGATGCCAGAAAGAGCCTCGCTAGCTGTTGGGAACCGTACTTTTAAAACTCCAGGAAGTGTAGGATGGACCAATCAGCTTCCTGTACTTCCCCCAAATCCGGCCAATCAGGCAGGGCACCTATAAGAACAAGAAAATAAAAACAACACATATGGCCAGGACCGTAACATGGTCTACTAGTAATGAAGCACGATGGTTGGCAAACCAATAAAGTAGCAAAACAGCAATGAAAGAACAAAATTTGATGAAAATATAGAACAATTTCTATGAATAAATAGGCAGTAACACCAGCTTGTGCTGCCCGTAAACCCAAGCAAAAAAGCTTACAGCACCTGGTATTCCCAGGCGGTCTTCCTACCAAGTACTCACCAGGCCCGGCTCTATTTGGCTGCCGAGATCGGACGAGATCGGGCGCTTAGAGAGCGGTGTGGCCGTAAGCTGCATTTGACATCATCAACAGCTCTTAAAAACGCTGGAGAAGCAGAATGCATGACACTTGCTAAGAAGAAGATAAATGTGGCAAAGTACAAAGTACTATAACTGTACTGGTCTGTTACGCCCCTGTCTAGGGGGTCAGGGTGAAACATACAAAGATAAATTTGCATGTTCCCTCTCCGATCCTCAAACCAAAATCCAGGATTGAGATGTTCCAACAGAATGATATTTATTTTAAACGAAAGAAAGTGTCAAACAAAACATGACACTACAACTCAGGGCGAACCAAGGCCAACATAATAAACAAAATAAGCCATTTCCCACAGAAAGCGCTAGCTAGCCTGATAGAAATAAACAAACCAAAAGACAGTCGCTAACCCTAACTCCCTAATGTGAAAACAGTCCAAAGAAAATGGCAGTTCACCCCTACAGATTTAATACTATTTACAAAATATACAATTTATAAACAAAACCACGGCACAAAACCTAACAATTCAAAAATGCTAAATAAGGTTTGGAAACCAAGAACAGCAAACAGGTGCTGATGCCAGAAAGAGCCTCGCTAGCTGTTGGGAACTGTACTTTTAAAACTCCAGGAAGTGTAGGATGGACCAATCAGCTTCCTGTACTTCCCCCAAATCCGGCCAATCAGGCAGGGCACCTATAAGAACAAGAAAATAAAAACAACACATATGGCCAGGACCGTAACATGGTCTACTAGTAATGAAGCACGATGGTTGGCAAACCAATAAAGTAGCAAAACAGCAATGAAAGAACAAAATTTGATGAAAATATAGAACAATTTCTATGAATAAATAGGCAGTAACACCAGCTTGTGCTGCCCGTAAACCCAAGCAAAAAAGCTTACAGCACCTGGTATTCCCAGGCAGTCTTCCTACCAAGTACTAACCAGGCCCGGCTCTATTTGGCTGCCGAGATCGGACGAGATCGGGCGCTTAGAGAGCGGTGTGGCCGTAAGCTGCATTTGACATCATCAACAGCTCTTAAAAACGCTGGAGAAGCAGAATGCATGACACTTGCTAAGAAGAAGATAAATGTGGCAAAGTACAAAGTACTATAACTGTACTGGTCTGTTACGCCCCTGTCTAGGGGGTCAGGGTGAAACATACAAAGATAAATTTGCATGTTCCCTCTCCGATCCTCAAACCAAAATCCAGGATTGAGATGTTCCAACAGAATGATATTTATTTTAAACGAAAGAAAGTGTCAAACAAAACATGACACTACAACTCAGGGCGAACCAAGGCCAACATAATAAACAAAATAAGCCATTTCCCACAGAAAGCGCTAGCTAGCCTGATAGAAATAAACAAACCAAAAGACAGTCGCTAACCCTAACTCCCTAATGTGAAAACAGTCCAAAGAAAATGGCAGTTCACCCCTACAGATTTAATACTATTTACAAAATATACAATTTATAAACAAAACCACGGCACAAAACCTAACAATTCAAAAATGCTAAATAAGGTTTGGAAACCAAGAACAGCAAACAGGTGCTGATGCCAGAAAGAGCCTCGCTAGCTGTTGGGAACCGTACTTTTAAAACTCCAGGAAGTGTAGGATGGACCAATCAGCTTCCTGTACTTCCCCCAAATCCGGCCAATCAGGCAGGGCACCTATAAGAACAAGAAAATAAAAACAACACATATGGCCAGGACCGTAACATGGTCTACTAGTAATGAAGCACGATGGTTGGCAAACCAATAAATTAGCAAAACAGCAATGAAAGAACAAAATTTGATGAAAATATAGAACAATTTCTATGAATAAATAGGCAGTAACACCAGCTTGTGCTGCCCGTAAACCCAAGCAAAAAAGCTTACAGCACCTGGTATTCCCAGGCGGTCTTCCTACCAAGTACTAACCAGGCCCGGCCCTATTTGGCTGCCGAGATCGGACGAGATCGGGCGCTTAAAGAGCGGTGTGGCCGTAAGCTGCATTTGACATCATCAACAGCTCTTAAAAACGCTGGAGAAGCAGAATGCATGACACTTGCTAAGAAGAAGATAAATGTGGCAAAGTACAAAGTACTATAACTGTACTGGTCGGTTACGCCCCTGTCTAGGGGCTCAGGGTGCAACATACAAAGATAAATTAGCATGTTCCCTCTCCGATCCCCAAACCAAAATCCAGGATCGAGATGTTCCAACAGAATGATATTTATTTTAAACGAAAGAAAGTGTCAAACAAAACATGACACTACAACTCAGGGCGAACCAAGGCCAACATAATAAACAAAATAAGCCATTTCCCACAGAAAGTGCTAGCTAGCCTGATAGAAATAAACAAACCAAAAGACAGTCGCTAACCCTAACTCCCTAATGTGAAAACAGTCCAAAGAAAATGGCAGTTCACCCCTACAGATTTAATACTATTTACAAAATATACAATTTATAAACAAAACCACGGCACAAAACCTAACAATTCAAAAATGCTAAATAAGGTTTGGAAACCAAGAACAGCAAACAGGTGCTGATGCCAGAAAGAGCCTCGCTAGCTGTTGGGAACCGTACTTTTAAAACTCCAGGAAGTGTAGGATGGACCAATCAGCTTCCTGTACTTCCCCCAAATCCGGCCAATCAGGCAGGGCACCTATAAGAACAAGAAAATAAAAACAACACATATGGCCAGGACCGTAACATGGTCTACTAGTAATGAAGCACGATGGTTGGCAAACCAATAAAGTAGCAAAACAGCAATGAAAGAACAAAATTTGATGAAAATATAGAACAATTTCTATGAATAAATAGGCAGTAACACCAGCTTGTGCTGCCCGTAAACCCAAGCAAAAAAGCTTACAGCACCTGGTATTCCCAGGCGGTCTTCCTACCAAGTACTAACCAGGCCCGGCCCTATTTGGCTGCCGAGATCGGACGAGATCGGGCGCTTAAAGAGCGGTGTGGCCGTAAGCTGCATTTGACATCATCAACAGCTCTTAAAAACGCTGGAGAAGCAGAATGCATGACACTTGCTAAGAAGAAGATAAATGTGGCAAAGTACAAAGTACTATAACTGTACTGGTCGGTTACGCCCCTGTCTAGGGGCTCAGGGTGCAACATACAAAGATAAATTAGCATGTTCCCTCTCCGATCCCCAAACCAAAATCCAGGATCGAGATGTTCCAACAGAATGATATTTATTTTAAACGAAAGAAAGTGTCAAACAAAACATGACACTACAACTCAGGGCGAACCAAGGCCAACATAATAAACAAAATAAGCCATTTCCCACAGAAAGTGCTAGCTAGCCTGATAGAAATAAACAAACCAAAAGACAGTCGCTAACCCTAACTCCCTAATGTGAAAACAGTCCAAAGAAAATGGCAGTTCACCCCTACAGATTTAATACTATTTACAAAATATACAATTTATAAACAAAACCACGGCACAAAACCTAACAATTCAAAAATGCTACATAAGATTTGGAAACCAAGTACAGCAAACAGGTGCTGATGCCAGAAAGAGCCTCGCTAGCTGTTGGGAACCGTACTTTTAAAACTCCAGGAAGTGTAGGATGGACCAATCAGCTTCCTGTACTGCCCCCCAATCCGGCCAATCAGGCAGGGCACCTATAAGAACAACAAAATAAAAACAACACATATGGCCAGGACCGTAACATGGTCTACTAGTAATGAAGCACGATGGTTGACAAACCAATAAAGTAGCAAAACCGCAATGAAAGAACAAATTTGATGAAAATATAGAACAATTTCTATGAATAAATAGGCAGTAACACCAGCTTGTGCTGCCCGTAAACCCAAGCAAAAAAGCTTACTGCACCTGGTATTCCCAGGCGGTCTTCCTACCAAGTACTAACCAGGCCCGGCTCTATTTGGCTGCCGAGATCAGACGAGATCGGGCGCTTCGAGAGCAGTGTGGCCGTAAGCTGCATTTGATATCATCAACAGCTCCTAAAAATGCTGGAGAAGCAGAATGCATGACACTCGCTAAGAAGAAGATAAATGTGGCAAAGTACAAAGTACTATAACTGTACTGGTCTGTTACGCCCCTGTCTAGGGGGTCAGGGTGCAACATACAAAGATAAATTAGCATGTTCCCTCTCTGATCCCCAAACCAAAATCCAGGATTGAGATGTTCCAACAGAATGATATTTATTTTAAACGAAAGAAAGTGTCAAACAAAACATGACACTACAACTCAGGGCGAACCAAGGCCAACATAATAAACAAAATAAGCCATTTCCCACAGAAAGTGCTAGCTAGCCTGATAGAAATAAACAATCCAAAAAACAGTCGCTAACCCTAACTCCCTATTGTGAAAACAAGAGAAAACAATCAAAAGAAAATGGCAGTTCACCCCTACAGATCTAATACTATTTACAAAATATACAATTTATAAACAAAACCACGGCACAAAACCTAACAATTCAAAAATGCTAAATAAGGTTTGGAAACCAAGAACAGCAAACAGGTGCTGCTGCCAGAAAGAGCCTCGCTAGCTGTTGGGAACCGTACTTTTAAAACTCCAGGAAGTGTAGGATGGACCAATCAGCTTCCTGTACTGCCCCCCAATCCGGCCAATCAGGCAGGGCACCTATAAGAACAACAAAATAAAAACAACACATATGGCCAGGACCGTAACATGGTCTACTAGTAATGAAGCACGATGGTTGAAAAACCAATAAAGTAGCAAAACCGCAATGAAAGAACAAAATTTGATGAAATTATAGAACAATTTCTATGAATAAATAGGCAGTAACACCAGCTTGTGCTGCCCGTAAACCCAAGCAAAAAAGCTTACAGCACCTGGTATTCCCAGGCGGTCTTCCTACCAAGTACGAACAAGGCCCGGCCCTATTTGGCTGCCGAGATCGGACGAGATCGGGCGCTTCGAGAGCAGTGTGGCCGTAAGCTGCATTTGATATCATCAACAGCTCCTAAAAACGCTGGAGAAGCAGAATGCATGACATTCGCTAAGAAGAAGATACATGTGGCAAAGTACTAAAACGGTACCGGTCTAGTAGTAAAGAAGCACGATGGTTGACAAACCAATAAAGTTGCAAAACAGCAATGAAAGAACAAAATTTGATGAAAATATAGAACAATTTCTATGAATAAATAGGCAGTAACACCAGCTTGTGCTGCCCGTAAACCCAAGCAAAAAAGCTTACAGCACCTGGTATTCCCAGGCGGTCTTCCTACCAAGTACTAACCAGGCCCGGCTCTATTTGGCTGCCGAGATCGGACGAGATCGGGCGCTTAGAGAGCGGTGTGGCCGTAAGCTGCATTTGACATCATCAACAGCTCTTAAAAACGCTGGAGAAGCAGAATGCATGACACTTGCTAAGAAGAAGATAAATGTGGCAAAGTACAAAGTACTATAACTGTACTGGTCTGTTACGCCCCTGTCTAGGGGGTCAGGGTGCAACATACAAAGATAAATTAGCATGTTCCCTCTCCGATCCCCAAACCAAAATCCAGGATCGAGATGTTCCAACAGAATGATATTTATTTTAAACGAAAGAAAGTGTCAAACAAAACATGACACTACAACTCAGGGCGAACCAAGGCCAACATAATAAACAAAATAAGCCATTTCCCACAGAAAGTGCTAGCTAGCCTGATAGAAATAAACAAACCAAAAGACATTCGCTAACCCTAACTCCCTAATGTGAAAACAAGAGAAAACAATCAAAAGAAAATGGCAGTCCACCCCTACAGATTTAATACTATTTACAAAATATACAATTTATAAACAAAACCACGGCACAAAACCTAACAATTCAAAAACGCTAAATAAGGTTTAGAAACCAAGAACAGCAAACAGGTGCTGATGCCAGAAAGAGCCTCGCTAGCTGTTGGGAACCGTACTTTTAAAACTCCAGGAAGTGTAGGATGGACCAATCAGCTTCCTGTACTGCCCCCCAATCCGGCCAATCAGGCAGGGCACCTATAAGAACAAGAAAATAAAAACAACACATATGGCCAGGACCGTAACATGGTCTACTAGTAATGAAGCACGATGGTTGGCAAACCAATAAAGTAGCAAAACAGCAATGAAAGAACAAAATTTGATGAAAATGTAGAACAATTTCTATGAATAAATAGGCAGTAACACCAGCTTGTGCTGCCCGTAAACCCAAGCAAAAAAGCTTACAGCACCTGGTATTCCCAGGCGGTCTTCCTACCAAGTACTAATCAGGCCAAGCTCTATTTGGCTGCCGAGATCGGACGAGATCGGGCGCTTAGAGAGCGGTGTGGCCGTAAGCTGCATTTGACATCATCAACAGCTCTTAAAAACGCTGGAGAAGCAGAATGCATGACACTCGCTAAGAAGAAGATAAATGTGGCAAAGTACAAAGTACTATAACTGTACTGGTCTGTTACGCCCCTGTCTAGGGGCTCAGGGTGCAACATACAAAGATAAATTAGCATGTTCCCTCTCCGATCCCCAAACCAAAATCCAGGATCGAGATGTTCCAACAGAATGATATTTATTTTAAACGAAAGAAAGTGTCAAACAAAACATGACACTACAACTCAGGGCGAACCAAGGCCAACATAATAAACAAAATAAGCCATTTCCCACAGAAAGTGCTAGCTAGCCTGATAAAAATAAACAAACCAAAAGACAGTCGCTAACCCTAACTCCCTAATGTGAAAACAGTCCAAAGAAAATGGCAGTTCACCCCTACAGATTTAATACTATTTACAAAATATACAATTTATAAACAAAACCACGGCACAAAACCTAACAATTCAAAAATGCTAAATAAGGTTTGGAAACCAAGAACAGCAAACAGGTGCTGATGCCAGAAAGAGCCTCGCTAGCTGTTGTGAACCGTACTTTTAAAACTCCAGGAAGTGTAGGATGGACCAATCAGCTTCCTGTACTTCCCCCAAATCCGGCCAATCAGGCAGGGCACCTATAAGAACAAGAAAATAAAAACAACACATATGGCCAGGACCGTAACATGGTCTACTAGTAATGAAGCACGATGGTTGGCAAACCAATAAAGTAGCAAAACAGCAATGAAAGAACAAAATTTGATGAAAATATAGAACAATTTCTATGAATAAATAGGCAGTAACACCAGCTTGTGCTGCCCGTAAACCCAAGCAAAAAAGCTTACAGCACCTGGTATTCCCAGGCGGTCTTCCTACCAAGTACTAACCAGGCCCGGCCCTATTTGGCTGCCGAGATCGGACGAGATCGGGCGCTCAGAGAGCGGTGTGGCCGTAAGCTGCATTTGACATCATCAACAGCTCTTAAAAACGCTGGAGAAGCAGAATGCATGACACTTGCTAAGAAGAAGATAAATGTGGCAAAGTACAAAGTACTATAACTGTACTGGTCTGTTACGCCCCTGTCTAGGGGGTCAGGGTGAAACATACAAAGATAAATTTGCATGTTCCCTCTCCGATCCTCAAACCAAAATCCAGGATTGAGATGTTCCAACAGAATGATATTTATTTTAAACGAAAGAAAGTGTCAAACAAAACATGACACTACAACTCAGGGCGAACCAAGGCCAACATAATAAACAAAATAAGCCATTTCCCACAGAAAGCGCTAGCTAGCCTGATAGAAATAAACAAACCAAAAGACAGTCGCTAACCCTAACTCCCTAATGTGAAAACAAGAGAAAACAATCAAAAGAAAATGGCAGTCCACCCCTACAGATTTAATACTATTTACAAAATATACAATTTATAAACAAAACCACGGCACAAAACCTAACAATTCAAAAATGCTAAATAAGATTTGGAAACCAAGAACAGCAAACAGGTGCTGATGCCAGAAAGAGCCTCGCTAGCTGTTGGGAACCGTACTTTTAAAACTCCAGGAAGTGTAGGATGGACCAATCAGCTTCCTGTACTGCCCCCAAATCCGGCCAATCAGGCAGGGCACCTATAAGAACAAGAAAATAAAAACAACACATATGGCCAGGACCGTAACATGGTCTACTAGTAATGAAGCACGATGGTTGGCAAACCAATAAAGTAGCAAAACAGCAATGAAAGAACAAAATTTGATGAAAATATAGAACAATTTCTATGAATAAATAGGCAGTAACACCAGCTTGTGCTGCCCGTAAACCCAAGCAAAAAAGCTTACAGCACCTGGTATTCCCAGGCGGTCTTCCTACCAAGTACTAACCAGGCCCGGCTCTATTTGGCTGCCGAGATCGGACGAGATCGGGCGCTTAGAGAGCGGTGTGGCCGTAAGCTGCATTTGACATCATCAACAGCTCTTAAAAACGCTGGAGAAGCAGAATGCATGACACTTGCTAAGAAGAAGATAAATGTGGCAAAGTACAAAGTACTATAACTGTACTGGTCTGTTACGCCCCTGTCTAGGGGGTCAGGGTGAAACATACAAAGATAAATTTGCATGTTCCCTCTCCGATCCTCAAACCAAAATCCAGGATTGAGATGTTCCAACAGAATGATATTTATTTTAAACGAAAGAAAGTGTCAAACAAAACATGACACTACAACTCAGGGCGAACCAAGGCCAACATAATAAACAAAATAAGCCATTTCCCACAGAAAGCGCTAGCTAGCCTGATAGAAATAAACAAACCAAAAGACAGTCGCTAACCCTAACTCCCTAATGTGAAAACAGTCCAAAGAAAATGGCAGTTCACCCCTACAGATTTAATACTATTTACAAAATATACAATTTATAAACAAAACCACGGCACAAAACCTAACAATTCAAAAATGCTAAATAAGGTTTGGAAACCAAGAACAGCAAACAGGTGCTGATGCCAGAAAGAGCCTCGCTAGCTGTTGGGAACCGTACTTTTAAAACTCCAGGAAGTGTAGGATGGACCAATCAGCTTCCTGTACTTCCCCCAAATCCGGCCAATCAGGCAGGGCACCTATAAGAACAAGAAAATAAAAACAACACATATGGCCAGGACCGTAACATGGTCTACTAGTAATGAAGCACGATGGTTGGCAAACCAATAAAGTAGCAAAACAGCAATGAAAGAACAAAATTTGATGAAAATATAGAACAATTTCTATGAATAAATAGGCAGTAACACCAGCTTGTGCTGCCCGTAAACCCAAGCAAAAAAGCTTACAGCACCTGGTATTCCCAGGCGGTCTTCCTACCAAGTACTCACCAGGCCCGGCTCTATTTGGCTGCCGAGATCGGACGAGATCGGGCGCTTAGAGAGCGGTGTGGCCGTAAGCTGCATTTGACATCATCAACAGCTCTTAAAAACGCTGGAGAAGCAGAATGCATGACACTTGCTAAGAAGAAGATAAATGTGGCAAAGTACAAAGTACTATAACTGTACTGGTCTGTTACGCCCCTGTCTAGGGGGTCAGGGTGAAACATACAAAGATAAATTTGCATGTTCCCTCTCCGATCCTCAAACCAAAATCCAGGATTGAGATGTTCCAACAGAATGATATTTATTTTAAACGAAAGAAAGTGTCAAACAAAACATGACACTACAACTCAGGGCGAACCAAGGCCAACATAATAAACAAAATAAGCCATTTCCCACAGAAAGCGCTAGCTAGCCTGATAGAAATAAACAAACCAAAAGACAGTCGCTAACCCTAACTCCCTAATGTGAAAACAGTCCAAAGAAAATGGCAGTTCACCCCTACAGATTTAATACTATTTACAAAATATACAATTTATAAACAAAACCACGGCACAAAACCTAACAATTCAAAAATGCTAAATAAGGTTTGGAAACCAAGAACAGCAAACAGGTGCTGATGCCAGAAAGAGCCTCGCTAGCTGTTGGGAACTGTACTTTTAAAACTCCAGGAAGTGTAGGATGGACCAATCAGCTTCCTGTACTTCCCCCAAATCCGGCCAATCAGGCAGGGCACCTATAAGAACAAGAAAATAAAAACAACACATATGGCCAGGACCGTAACATGGTCTACTAGTAATGAAGCACGATGGTTGGCAAACCAATAAAGTAGCAAAACAGCAATGAAAGAACAAAATTTGATGAAAATATAGAACAATTTCTATGAATAAATAGGCAGTAACACCAGCTTGTGCTGCCCGTAAACCCAAGCAAAAAAGCTTACAGCACCTGGTATTCCCAGGCAGTCTTCCTACCAAGTACTAACCAGGCCCGGCTCTATTTGGCTGCCGAGATCGGACGAGATCGGGCGCTTAGAGAGCGGTGTGGCCGTAAGCTGCATTTGACATCATCAACAGCTCTTAAAAACGCTGGAGAAGCAGAATGCATGACACTTGCTAAGAAGAAGATAAATGTGGCAAAGTACAAAGTACTATAACTGTACTGGTCTGTTACGCCCCTGTCTAGGGGGTCAGGGTGAAACATACAAAGATAAATTTGCATGTTCCCTCTCCGATCCTCAAACCAAAATCCAGGATTGAGATGTTCCAACAGAATGATATTTATTTTAAACGAAAGAAAGTGTCAAACAAAACATGACACTACAACTCAGGGCGAACCAAGGCCAACATAATAAACAAAATAAGCCATTTCCCACAGAAAGCGCTAGCTAGCCTGATAGAAATAAACAAACCAAAAGACAGTCGCTAACCCTAACTCCCTAATGTGAAAACAGTCCAAAGAAAATGGCAGTTCACCCCTACAGATTTAATACTATTTACAAAATATACAATTTATAAACAAAACCACGGCACAAAACCTAACAATTCAAAAATGCTAAATAAGGTTTGGAAACCAAGAACAGCAAACAGGTGCTGATGCCAGAAAGAGCCTCGCTAGCTGTTGGGAACCGTACTTTTAAAACTCCAGGAAGTGTAGGATGGACCAATCAGCTTCCTGTACTTCCCCCAAATCCGGCCAATCAGGCAGGGCACCTATAAGAACAAGAAAATAAAAACAACACATATGGCCAGGACCGTAACATGGTCTACTAGTAATGAAGCACGATGGTTGGCAAACCAATAAAGTAGCAAAACAGCAATGAAAGAACAAAATTTGATGAAAATATAGAACAATTTCTATGAATAAATAGGCAGTAACACCAGCTTGTGCTGCCCGTAAACCCAAGCAAAAAAGCTTACAGCACCTGGTATTCCCAGGCGGTCTTCCTACCAAGTACTAACCAGGCCCGGCCCTATTTGGCTGCCGAGATCGGACGAGATCGGGCGCTTAAAGAGCGGTGTGGCCGTAAGCTGCATTTGACATCATCAACAGCTCTTAAAAACGCTGGAGAAGCAGAATGCATGACACTTGCTAAGAAGAAGATAAATGTGGCAAAGTACAAAGTACTATAACTGTACTGGTCGGTTACGCCCCTGTCTAGGGGCTCAGGGTGCAACATACAAAGATAAATTAGCATGTTCCCTCTCCGATCCCCAAACCAAAATCCAGGATCGAGATGTTCCAACAGAATGATATTTATTTTAAACGAAAGAAAGTGTCAAACAAAACATGACACTACAACTCAGGGCGAACCAAGGCCAACATAATAAACAAAATAAGCCATTTCCCACAGAAAGTGCTAGCTAGCCTGATAGAAATAAACAAACCAAAAGACAGTCGCTAACCCTAACTCCCTAATGTGAAAACAGTCCAAAGAAAATGGCAGTTCACCCCTACAGATTTAATACTATTTACAAAATATACAATTTATAAACAAAACCACGGCACAAAACCTAACAATTCAAAACTGCTAAATAAGGTTTGGAAACCAAGAACAGCAAACAGGTGCTGATGCCAGAAAGAGCCTCGCTAGCTGTTGGGAACTGTACTTTTAAAACTCCAGGAAGTGTAGGATGGACCAATCAGCTTCCTGTACTTCCCCCAAATCCGGCCAATCAGGCAGGGCACCTATAAGAACAAGAAAATAAAAACAACACATATGGCCAGGACCGTAACATGGTCTACTAGTAATGAAGCACGATGGTTGGCAAACCAATAAAGTAGCAAAACAGCAATGAAAGAACAAAATTTGATGAAAATATAGAACAATTTCTATGAATAAATAGGCAGTAACACCAGCTTGTGCTGCCCGTAAACCCAAGCAAAAAAGCTTACAGCACCTGGTATTCCCAGGCGGTCTTCCTACCAAGTACTAACCAGGCCCGGCTCTATTTGGCTGCCGAGATCGGACGAGATCGGGCGCTTAGAGAGCGGTGTGGCCGTAAGCTGCATTTGACATCATCAACAGCTCTTAAAAACGCTGGAGAAGCAGAATGCATGACACTTGCTAAGAAGAAGATAAATGTGGCAAAGTACAAAGTACTATAACTGTACTGGTCTGTTACGCCCCTGTCTAGGGGGTCAGGGTGAAACATACAAAGATAAATTTGCATGTTCCCTCTCCGATCCTCAAACCAAAATCCAGGATTGAGATGTTCCAACAGAATGATATTTATTTTAAACGAAAGAAAGTGTCAAACAAAACATGACACTACAACTCAGGGCGAACCAAGGCCAACATAATAAACAAAATAAGCCATTTCCCACAGAAAGCGCTAGCTAGCCTGATAGAAATAAACAAACCAAAAGACAGTCGCTAACCCTAACTCCCTAATGTGAAAACAGTCCAAAGAAAATGGCAGTTCACCCCTACAGATTTAATACTATTTACAAAATATACAATTTATAAACAAAACCACGGCACAAAACCTAACAATTCAAAAATGCTAAATAAGGTTTGGAAACCAAGAACAGCAAACAGGTGCTGATGCCAGAAAGAGCCTCGCTAGCTGTTGGGAACCGTACTTTTAAAACTCCAGGAAGTGTAGGATGGACCAATCAGCTTCCTGTACTTCCCCCAAATCCGGCCAATCAGGCAGGGCACCTATAAGAACAAGAAAATAAAAACAACACATATGGCCAGGACCGTAACATGGTCTACTAGTAATGAAGCACGATGGTTGGCAAACCAATAAAGTAGCAAAACAGCAATGAAAGAACAAAATTTGATGAAAATATAGAACAATTTCTATGAATAAATAGGCAGTAACACCAGCTTGTGCTGCCCGTAAACCCAAGCAAAAAAGCTTACAGCACCTGGTATTCCCAGGCGGTCTTCCTACCAAGTACTAACCAGGCCCGGCCCTATTTGGCTGCCGAGATCGGACGAGATCGGGCGCTTAAAGAGCGGTGTGGCCGTAAGCTGCATTTGACATCATCAACAGCTCTTAAAAACGCTGGAGAAGCAGAATGCATGACACTTGCTAAGAAGAAGATAAATGTGGCAAAGTACAAAGTACTATAACTGTACTGGTCGGTTACGCCCCTGTCTAGGGGCTCAGGGTGCAAAATACAAAGATAAATTAGCATGTTCCCTCTCCGATCCCCAAACCAAAATCCAGGATCGAGATGTTCCAACAGAATGATATTTATTTTAAACGAAAGAAAGTGTCAAACAAAACATGACACTACAACTCAGGGCGAACCAAGGCCAACATAATAAACAAAATAAGCCATTTCCCACAGAAAGTGCTAGCTAGCCTGATAGAAATAAACAAACCAAAAGACAGTCGCTAACCCTAACTCCCTAATGTGAAAACAGTCCAAAGAAAATGGCAGTTCACCCCTACAGATTTAATACTATTTACAAAATATACAATTTATAAACAAAACCACGGCACAAAACCTAACAATTCAAAAATGCTACATAAGATTTGGAAACCAAGTACAGCAAACAGGTGCTGATGCCAGAAAGAGCCTCGCTAGCTGTTGGGAACCGTACTTTTAAAACTCCAGGAAGTGTAGGATGGACCAATCAGCTTCCTGTACTGCCCCAAAATCCGGCCAATCAGGCAGGGCACCTATAAGAACAAGAAAATAAAAACAACACATATGGCCAGGACCGTAACATGGTCTACTAGTAATGAAGCACGATGGTTGGCAAACCAATAAAGTAGCAAAACAGCAATGAAAGAACAAAATTTGATGAAAATATAGGACAATTTCTATGAATAAATAGGCAGTAACACCAGCTTGTGCTGCCCGTAAACCCAAGCAAAAAAGCTTACTGCACCTGGTATTCCCAGGCGGTCTTCCTACCAAGTACTAACCAGGCCCGGCCCTATTTGGCTGCCGAGATCGGACGAGATCGGGCGCTCAGAGAGCGGTGTGGCCGTAAGCTGCATTTGACATCATCAACAGCTCTTAAAAACGCTGGAGAAGCAGAATGCATGACACTTGCTAAGAAGAAGATAAATGTGGCAAAGTACAAAGTACTATAACTGTACTGGTCTGTTACGCCCCTGTCTAGGGGGTCAGGGTGAAACATACAAAGATAAATTTGCATGTTCCCTCTCCGATCCTCAAACCAAAATCCAGGATTGAGATGTTCCAACAGAATGATATTTATTTTAAACGAAAGAAAGTGTCAAACAAAACATGACACTACAACTCAGGGCGAACCAAGGCCAACATAATAAACAAAATAAGCCATTTCCCACAGAAAGCGCTAGCTAGCCTGATAGAAATAAACAAACCAAAAGACAGTCGCTAACCCTAACTCCCTAATGTGAAAACAGTCCAAAGAAAATGGCAGTTCACCCCTACAGATTTAATACTATTTACAAAATATACAATTTATAAACAAAACCACGGCACAAAACCTAACAATTCAAAAATGCTAAATAAGGTTTGGAAACCAAGAACAGCAAACAGGTGCTGATGCCAGAAAGAGCCTCGCTAGCTGTTGGGAACCGTACTTTTAAAACTCCAGGAAGTGTAGGATGGACCAATCAGCTTCCTGTACTTCCCCCAAATCCGGCCAATCAGGCAGGGCACCTATAAGAACAAGAAAATAAAAACAACACATATGGCCAGGACCGTAACATGGTCTACTAGTAATGAAGCACGATGGTTGGCAAACCAATAAAGTAGCAAAACAGCAATGAAAGAACAAAATTTGATGAAAATATAGAACAATTTCTATGAATAAATAGGCAGTAACACCAGCTTGTGCTGCCCGTAAACCCAAGCCAGAAAGCTTACAGCACCTGGTATTCCCAGGCGGTCTTCCTACCAAGTACTAACCAGGCCCGGCCCTATTTGGCTGCCGAGATCGGACGAGATCGGGCGCTTAAAGAGCGGTGTTGCCGTAAGCTGCATTTGACATCATCAACAGCTCTTAAAAACGCTGGAGAAGCAGAATGCATGACACTTGCTAAGAAGAAGATAAATGTGGCAAAGTACAAAGTACTATAACTGTACTGGTCTGTTACGCCCCTGTCTAGGGGCTCAGGGTGCAACATACAAAGATAAATTAGCATGTTCCCTCTCCGATCCCCAAACCAAAATCCAGGATCGAGATGTTCCAACAGAATGATATTTATTTTAAACGAAAGAAAGTGTCAAACAAAACATGACACTACAACTCAGGGCGAACCAAGGCCAACATAATAAACAAAATAAGCCATTTCCCACAGAAAGCGCTAGCTAGCCTGATAGAAATAAACAAACCAAAAGACAGTCGCTAACCCTAACTCCCTAATGTGAAAACAGTCCAAAGAAAATGGCAGTTCACCCCTACAGATTTAATACTATTTACAAAATATACAATTTATAAACAAAACCACGGCACAAAACCTAACAATTCAAAAATGCTAAATAAGGTTTGGAAACCAAGAACAGCAAACAGGTGCTGATGCCAGAAAGAGCCTCGCTAGCTGTTGGGAACCGTACTTTTAAAACTCCAGGAAGTGTAGGATGGACCAATCAGCTTCCTGTACTTCCCCCAAATCCGGCCAATCAGGCAGGGCACCTATAAGAACAAGAAAATAAAAACAACACATATGGCCAGGACCGTAACATGGTCTACTAGTAATGAAGCACGATGGTTGGCAAACCAATAAAGTAGCAAAACAGCAATGAAAGAACAAAATTTGATGAAAATATAGAACAATTTCTATGAATAAATAGGCAGTAACACCAGCTTGTGCTGCCCGTAAACCCAAGCAAAAAAGCTTACAGCACCTGGTATTCCCAGGCGGTCTTCCTACCAAGTACTAACCAGGCCCGGCCCTATTTGGCTGCCGAGATCGGACGAGATCGGGCGCTTAAAGAGCGGTGTGGCCGTAAGCTGCATTTGACATCATCAACAGCTCTTAAAAACGCTGGAGAAGCAGAATGCATGACACTTGCTAAGAAGAAGATAAATGTGGCAAAGTACAAAGTACTATAACTGTACTGGTCTGTTACGCCCCTGTCTAGGGGCTCAGGGTGCAACATACAAAGATAAATTTGCATGTTCCCTCTCCGATCCCCAAACCAAAATCCAGGATCGAGATGTTCCAACAGAATGATATTTATTTTAAACGAAAGAAAGTGTCAAACAAAACATGACACTACAACTCAGGGCGAACCAAGGCCAACATAATAAACAAAATAAGCCATTTCCCACAGAAAGTGCTAGCTAGCCTGATAGAAATAAACAAACCAAAAGACAGTCGCTAACCCTAACTCCCTAATGTGAAAACAGTCCAAAGAAAATGGCAGTTCACCCCTACAGATTTAATACTATTTACAAAATATACAATTTATAAACAAAACCACGGCACAAAACCTAACAATTCAAAAATGCTAAATAAGGTTTAGAAACCAAGAACAGCAAACAGGTGCTGATGCCAGAAAGAGCCTCGCTAGCTGTTGGGAACCGTACTTTTAAAACTCCAGGAAGTGTAGGATGGACCAATCAGCTTCCTGTACTGCCCCCCAATCCGGCCAATCAGGCAGGGCACCTATAAGAACAAGAAAATAAAAACAACACATATGGCCAGGACCGTAACATGGTCTACTAGTAATGAAGCACGATGGTTGGCAAACCAATAAAGTAGCAAAACAGCAATGAAAGAACAAAATTTGATGAAAATATAGAACAATTTCTATGAATTAATAGGCAGTAACACCAGCTTGTGCTGCCCGTAAACCCAAGCAAAAAAGCTTACAGCACCTGGTATTCCCAGGCGGTCTTCCTACCAAGTACTAACCAGGCCCGGCTCTATTTGGCTGCCGAGATCGGACGAGATCGGGCGCTTAGAGAGCGGTGTGGCCGTAAGCTGCATTTGACATCATCAACAGCTCTTAAAAACGCTGGAGAAGCAGAATGCATGACACTTGCTAAGAAGAAGATAAATGTGGCAAACTACAAAGTACTATAACTGTACTGGTCTGTTACGCCCCTGTCTAGGGGGTCAGGGTGAAACATACAAAGATAAATTTGCATGTTCCCTCTCCGATCCTCAAACCAAAATCCAGGATTGAGATGTTCCAACAGAATGATATTTATTTTAAACGAAAGAAAGTGTCAAACAAAACATGACACTACAACTCAGGGCGAACCAAGGCCAACATAATAAACAAAATAATCCATTTCCCACAGAAAGTGCTAGCTAGCATGATAGAAATAAACAAACCAAAAGACAGTCGCTAACCCTAACTCCCTAATGTGAAAACAAGAGAAAACAATCAAAAGAAAATGGCAGTCCACCCCTACAGATTTAATACTATTTACAAAATATACAATTTATAAACAAAACCACGGCACAAAACCTAACAATTCAAAAATGCTAAATAAGATTTGGAAACCAAGAACAGCAAACAGGTGCTACTGCCAGAAAGAGCCTCGCTAGCTGTTGGGAACCGTACTTTTAAAACTCCAGGAAGTGTAGCATGGACCAATCAGCTTCCTGTACTTCCCCCAAATCCGGCCAATCAGGCAGGGCACCTATAAGAACAAGAAAATAAAAACAACACATATGGCCAGGACCGTAACATGGTCTACTAGTAATGAAGCACGATGGTTGGCAAACCATTAAAGTAGCAAAACAGCAATGAAAGAACAAAATTTGATGAAAATATAGAACAATTTCTATGAATAAATAGGCAGTAACACCAGCTTGTGCTGCCCGTAAACCCAAGCAAAAAAGCTTACAGCACCTGGTATTCCCAGGCGGTCTTCCTACCAAGTACTAACCAGGCCCGGCCCTATTTGGCTGCCGAGATCGGACGAGATCGGGCGCTTAAAGAGCGGTGTGGCCGTAAGCTGCATTTGACATCATCAACAGCTCTTAAAAACGCTGGAGAAGCAGAATGCATGACACTTGCTAAGAAGAAGATAAATGTGGCAAAGTACAAAGTACTATAACTGTACTGGTCTGTTACGCCCCTGTCTAGGGGGTCAGGGTGAAACATACAAAGATAAATTTGCATTTTCCCTCTCCGATCCTCAAACCAAAATCCAGGATTGAGATGTTCCAACAGAATGATATTTATTTTAAACGAAAGAAAGTGTCAAACAAAACATGACACTACAACTCAGGGCGAACCAAGGCCAACATAATAAACAAAATAAGCCATTTCCCACAGAAAGCGCTAGCTAGCCTGATAGAAATAAACAAACCAAAAGACAGTCGCTAACCCTAACTCCCTAATGTGAAAACAGTCCAAAGAAAATGGCAGTTCACCCCTACAGATTTAATACTATTTACAAAATATACAATTTATAAACAAAACCACGGCACAAAACCTAACAATTCAAAAATGCTAAATAAGGTTTGGAAACCAAGAACAGCAAACAGGTGCTGATGCCAGAAAGAGCCTCGCTAGCTGTTGGGAACCGTACTTTTAAAACTCCAGGAAGTGTAGGATGGACCAATCAGCTTCCTGTACTTCCCCCAAATCCGGCCAATCAGGCAGGGCACCTATAAGAACAAGAAAATAAAAACAACACATATGGCCAGGACCGTAACATGGTCTACTAGTAATGAAGCACGATGGTTGGCAAACCAATAAAGTAGCAAAACAGCAATGAAAGAACAAAATTTGATGAAAATATAGAACAATTTCTATGAATAAATAGGCAGTAACACCAGCTTGTGCTGCCCGTAAACCCAAGCAAAAAAGCTTACAGCACCTGGTATTCCCAGGCGGTCTTCCTACCAAGTACTAACCAGGCCCTGCCCTATTTGGCTGCCGAGATCGGACGAGATCGGGCGCTCAGAGAGCGGTGTGGCCGTAAGCTGCATTTGACATCATCAACAGCTCTTAAAAACGCTGGAGAAGCAGAATGCATGACACTTGCTAAGAAGAAGATAAATGTGGCAAAGTACAAAGTACTATAACTGTACTGGTCTGTTACGCCCCTGTCTAGGGGCTCAGGGTGCAACATACAAAGATAAATTAGCATGTTCCCTCTCCGATCCCCAAACCAAAATCCAGGATCGAGATGTTCCAACAGAATGATATTTATTTTAAACGAAAGAAAGTGTCAAACAAAACATGACACTACAACTCAGGGCGAACCAAGGCCAACATAATAAACAAAATAAGCCATTTCCCACAGAAAGCGCTAGCTAGCCTGATAGAAATAAACAAACCAAAAGACAGTCGCTAACCCTAACTCCCTAATGTGAAAACAGTCCAAAGAAAATGGCAGTTCACCCCTACAGATTTAATACTATTTACAAAATATACAATTTATAAACTAAACCACGGCACAAAACCTAACAATTCAAAAATGCTAAATAAGGTTTGGAAACCAAGAACAGCAAACAGGTGCTGATGCCAGAAAGAGCCTCGCTAGCTGTTGGGAACCGTACTTTTAAAACTCCAGGAAGTGTAGGATGGACCAATCAGCTTCCTGTACTTCCCCCAAATCCGGCCAATCAGGCAGGGCACCTATAAGAACAAGAAAATAAAAACAACACATATGGCCAGGACCGTAACATGGTCTACTAGTAATGAAGCACGATGGTTGGCAAACCAATAAAGTAGCAAAACAGCAATTAAAGAACAAAATTTGATGAAAATATAGAACAATTTCTATGAATAAATAGGCAGTAACACCAGCTTGTGCTGCCCGTAAACCCAAGCAAAAAAGCTTACAGCACCTGGTATTCCCAGGCGGTCTTCCTACCAAGTACTAACCAGGCCCGGCCCTATTTGGCTGCCGAGATCGGACGAGATCGGGCGCTTAAAGAGCGGTGTGGCCGTATGCTGCATTTGACATCATCAACAGCTATTAAAAACGCTGGAGAAGCAGAATGCATGACACTTGCTAAGAAGAAGATAAATGTGGCAAAGTACAAAGTACTATAACTGTACTGGTCTGTTACGCCCCTGTCTAGGGGCTCAGGGTGCAACATACAAAGATAAATTAGCATGTTCCCTCTCCGATCCCCAAACCAAAATCCAGGATCGAGATGTTCCAACAGAATGATATTTATTTTAAACGAAAGAAAGTGTCAAACAAAACATGACACTACAACTCAGGGCGAACCAAGGCCAACATAATAAACAAAATAAGCCATTTCCCACAGAAAGCGCTAGCTAGCCTGATAGAAATAAACAAACCAAAAGACAGTCGCTAACCCTAACTCCCTAATGTGAAAACAGTCCAAAGAAAATGGCAGTTCACCCCTACAGATTTAATACTATTTACAAAATATACAATTTATAAACAAAACCACGGCACAAAACCTAACAATTCAAAAATGCTAAATAAGGTTTGGAAACCAAGAACAGCAAACAGGTGCTGATGCCAGAAAGAGCCTCGCTAGCTGTTGGGAACCGTACTTTTAAAACTCCAGGAAGTGTAGGATGGACCAATCAGCTTCCTGTACTTCCCCCAAATCCGGCCAATCAGGCAGGGCACCCATAAGAACAAGAAAATAAAAACAACACATATGGCCAGGACCGTAACATGGTCTACTAGTAATGAAGCACGATGGTTGGCAAACCAATAAAGTAGCAAAACAGCAATGAAAGAACAAAATTTGATGAAAATATAGAACAATTTCTATGAATAAATAGGCAGTAACACCAGCTTGTGCTGCCCGTAAACCCAAGCAAAAAAGCTTACAGCACCTGGTATTCCCAGGCGGTCTTCCTACCAAGTACTCACCAGGCCCGGCTCTATTTGGCTGCCGAGATCGGACGAGATCGGGCGCTTAGAGAGCGGTGTGGCCGTAAGCTGCATTTGACATCATCAACAGCTCTTAAAAACGCTGGAGAAGCAGAATGCATGACACTTGCTAAGAAGAAGATAAATGTGGCAAAGTACAAAGTACTATAACTGTACTGGTCTGTTACGCCCCTGTCTAGGGGGTCAGGGTGAAACATACAAAGATAAATTTGCATGTTCCCTCTCCGATCCCCAAACCAAAATCCAGGATTGAGATGTTCCAACAGAATGATATTTATTTTAAACGAAAGAAAGTGTCAAACAAAACATGACACTACAACTCAGGGCGAACCAAGGCCAACATAATAAACAAAATAAGCCATTTCCCACAGAAAGCGCTAGCTAGCCTGATAGAAATAAACAAACCAAAAGACAGTCGCTAACCCTAACTCCCTAATGTGAAAACAGTCCAAAGAAAATGGCAGTTCACCCCTACAGATTTAATACTATTTACAAAATATACAATTTATAAACAAAACCACGGCACAAAACCTAACAATTCAAAAATGCTAAATAAGGTTTGGAAACCAAGAACAGCAAACAGGTGCTGATGCCAGAAAGAGCCTCGCTAGCTGTTGGGAACCGTACTTTTAAAACTCCAGGAAGTGTAGGATGGACCAATCAGCTTCCTGTACTTCCCCCAAATCCGGCCAATCAGGCAGGGCACCTATAAGAACAAGAAAATAAAAACAACACATATGGCCAGGACCGTAACATGGTCTACTAGTAATGAAGCACGATGGTTGGCAAACCAATAAAGTAGCAAAACAGCAATGAAAGAACAAAATTTGATGAAAATATAGAACAATTTCTATGAATAAATAGGCAGTAACACCAGCTTGTGCTGCCCGTAAACCCAAGCAAAAAAGCTTACAGCACCTGGTATTCCCAGGCGGTCTTCCTACCAAGTACTAACCAGGCCCGGCTCTATTTGGCTGCCGAGATCGGACGAGATCGGGCGCTTAGAGAGCGGTGTGGCCGTAAGCTGCATTTGACATCATCAACAGCTCTTAAAAACGCTGGAGAAGCAGAATGCATGACACTTGCTAAGAAGAAGATAAATGTGGCAAAGTACAAAGTACTATAACTGTACTGGTCTGTTACGCCCCTGTCTAGGGGGTCAGGGTGAAACATACAAAGATAAATTTGCATGTTCCCTCTCCGATCCTCAAACCAAAATCCAGGATTGAGATGTTCCAACAGAATGATATTTATTTTAAACGAAAGAAAGTGTCAAACAAAACATGACACTACAACTCAGGGCGAACCAAGGCCAACATAATAAACAAAATAAGCCATTTCCCACAGAAAGCGCTAGCTAGCCTGATAGAAATAAACAAACCAAAAGACAGTCGCTAACCCTAACTCCCTAATGTGAAAACAGTCCAAAGAAAATGGCAGTTCACCCCTACAGATTTAATACTATTTACAAAATATACAATTTATAAACAAAACCACGGCACAAAACCTAACAATTCAAAAATGCTAAATAAGGTTTGGAAACCAAGAACAGCAAACAGGTGCTGATGCCAGAAAGAGCCTCGCTAGCTGTTGGGAACTGTACTTTTAAAACTCCAGGAAGTGTAGGATGGACCAATCAGCTTCCTGTACTTCCCCCAAATCCGGCCAATCAGGCAGGGCACCTATAAGAACAAGAAAATAAAAACAACACATATGGCCAGGACCGTAACATGGTCTACTAGTAATGAAGCACGATGGTTGGCAAACCAATAAAGTAGCAAAACAGCAATGAAAGAACAAAATTTGATGAAAATATAGAACAATTTCTATGAATAAATAGGCAGTAACACCAGCTTGTGCTGCCCGTAAACCCAAGCAAAAAAGCTTACAGCACCTGGTATTCCCAGGCAGTCTTCCTACCAAGTACTAACCAGGCCCGGCTCTATTTGGCTGCCGAGATCGGACGAGATCGGGCGCTTAGAGAGCGGTGTGGCCGTAAGCTGCATTTGACATCATCAACAGCTCTTAAAAACGCTGGAGAAGCAGAATGCATGACACTTGCTAAGAAGAAGATAAATGTGGCAAAGTACAAAGTACTATAACTGTACTGGTCTGTTACGCCCCTGTCTAGGGGGTCAGGGTGAAACATACAAAGATAAATTTGCATGTTCCCTCTCCGATCCCCAAACCAAAATCCAGGATTGAGATGTTCCAACAGAATGATATTTATTTTAAACGAAAGAAAGTGTCAAACAAAACATGACACTACAACTCAGGGCGAACCAAGGCCAACATAATAAACAAAATAAGCCATTTCCCACAGAAAGCGCTAGCTAGCCTGATAGAAATAAACAAACCAAAAGACAGTCGCTAACCCTAACTCCCTAATGTGAAAACAGTCCAAAGAAAATGGCAGTTCACCCCTACAGATTTAATACTATTTACAAAATATACAATTTATAAACAAAACCACGGCACAAAACCTAACAATTCAAAAATGCTAAATAAGGTTTGGAAACCAAGAACAGCAAACAGGTGCTGATGCCAGAAAGAGCCTCGCTAGCTGTTGGGAACCGTACTTTTAAAACTCCAGGAAGTGTAGGATGGACCAATCAGCTTCCTGTACTTCCCCCAAATCCGGCCAATCATGCAGGGCACCTATAAGAACAAGAAAATAAAAACAACACATATGGCCAGGACCGTAACATGGTCTACTAGTAATGAAGCACGATGGTTGGCAAACCAATAAAGTAGCAAAACAGCAATGAAAGAACAAAATTTGATGAAAATATAGAACAATTTCTATGAATAAATAGGCAGTAACACCAGCTTGTGCTGCCCGTAAACCCAAGCAAAAAAGCTTACAGCACCTGGTATTCCCAGGCGGTCTTCCTACCAAGTACTAACCAGGCCCGGCCCTATTTGGCTGCCGAGATCGGACGAGATCGGGCGCTTAAAGAGCGGTGTGGCCGTAAGCTGCATTTGACATCATCAACAGCTCTTAAAAACGCTGGAGAAGCAGAATGCATGACACTTGCTAAGAAGAAGATAAATGTGGCAAAGTACAAAGTACTATAACTGTACTGGTCGGTTACGCCCCTGTCTAGGGGCTCAGGGTGCAACATACAAAGATAAATTAGCATGTTCCCTCTCCGATCCCCAAACCAAAATCCAGGATCGAGATGTTCCAACAGAATGATATTTATTTTAAACGAAAGAAAGTGTCAAACAAAACATGACACTACAACTCAGGGCGAACCAAGGCCAACATAATAAACAAAATAAGCCATTTCCCACAGAAAGTGCTAGCTAGCCTGATAGAAATAAACAAACCAAAAGACAGTCGCTAACCCTAACTCCCTAATGTGAAAACAGTCCAAAGAAAATGGCAGTTCACCCCTACAGATTTAATACTATTTACAAAATATACAATTTATAAACAAAACCACGGCACAAAACCTAACAATTCAAAACTGCTAAATAAGGTTTGGAAACCAAGAACAGCAAACAGGTGCTGATGCCAGAAAGAGCCTCGCTAGCTGTAGGGAACTGTACTTTTAAAACTCCAGGAAGTGTAGGATGGACCAATCAGCTTCCTGTACTTCCCCCAAATCCGGCCAATCAGGCAGGGCACCTATAAGAACAAGAAAATAAAAACAACACATATGGCCAGGACCGTAACATGGTCTACTAGTAATGAAGCACGATGGTTGGCAAACCAATAAAGTAGCAAAACAGCAATGAAAGAACAAAATTTGATGAAAATATAGAACAATTTCTATGAATAAATAGGCAGTAACACCAGCTTGTGCTGCCCGTAAACCCAAGCAAAAAAGCTTACAGCACCTGGTATTCCCAGGCGGTCTTCCTACCAAGTACTAACCAGGCCCGGCTCTATTTGGCTGCCGAGATCGGACGAGATCGGGCGCTTAGAGAGCGGTGTGGCCGTAAGCTGCATTTGACATCATCAACAGCTCTTAAAAACGCTGGAGAAGCAGAATGCATGACACTTGCTAAGAAGAAGATAAATGTGGCAAAGTACAAAGTACTATAACTGTACTGGTCTGTTACGCCCCTGTCTAGGGGGTCAGGGTGAAACATACAAAGATAAATTTGCATGTTCCCTCTCCGATCCTCAAACCAAAATCCAGGATTGAGATGTTCCAACAGAATGATATTTATTTTAAACGAAAGAAAGTGTCAAACAAAACATGACACTACAACTCAGGGCGAACCAAGGCCAACATAATAAACAAAATAAGCCATTTCCCACAGAAAGCGCTAGCTAGCCTGATAGAAATAAACAAACCAAAAGACAGTCGCTAACCCTAACTCCCTAATGTGAAAACAGTCCAAAGAAAATGGCAGTTCACCCCTACAGATTTAATACTATTTACAAAATATACAATTTATAAACAAAACCACGGCACAAAACCTAACAATTCAAAAATGCTAAATAAGGTTTGGAAACCAAGAACAGCAAACAGGTGCTGATGCCAGAAAGAGCCTCGCTAGCTGTTGGGAACCGTACTTTTAAAACTCCAGGAAGTGTAGGATGGACCAATCAGCTTCCTGTACTTCCCCCAAATCCGGCCAATCAGGCAGGGCACCTATAAGAACAAGAAAATAAAAACAACACATATGGCCAGGACCGTAACATGGTCTACTAGTAATGAAGCACGATGGTTGGCAAACCAATAAAGTAGCAAAACAGCAATGAAAGAACAAAATTTGATGAAAATATAGAACAATTTCTATGAATAAATAGGCAGTAACACCAGCTTGTGCTGCCCGTAAACCCAAGCAAAAAAGCTTACAGCACCTGGTATTCCCAGGCGGTCTTCCTACCAAGTACTAACCAGGCCCGGCCCTATTTGGCTGCCGAGATCGGACGAGATCGGGCGCTTAAAGAGCGGTGTGGCCGTAAGCTGCATTTGACATCATCAACAGCTCTTAAAAACGCTGGAGAAGCAGAATGCATGACACTTGCTAAGAAGAAGATAAATGTGGCAAAGTACAAAGTACTATAACTGTACTGGTCTGTTACGCCCCTGTCTAGGGGGTCAGGGTGAAACATACAAAGATAAATTTGCATGTTCCCTCTCCGATCCTCAAACCAAAATCCAGGATTGAGATGTTCCAACAGAATGATATTTATTTTAAACAAAAGAAAGTGTCAAACAAAACATGACACTACAACTCAGGGCGAACCAAGGCCAACATAATAAACAAAATAAGCCATTTCCCACAGAAAGCGCTAGCTAGCCTGATAGAAATAAACAAACCAAAAGACAGTCGCTAACCCTAACTCCCTAATGTGAAAACAAGAGAAAACAATCAAAAGAAAATGGCAGTCCACCCCTACAGATTTAATACTATTTACAAAATATACAATTTATAAACAAAACCACGGCACAAAACCTAACAATTCAAAAATGCTACATAAGATTTGGAAACCAAGTACAGCAAACAGGTGCTGATGCCAGAAAGAGCCTCGCTAGCTGTTGGGAACCGTACTTTTAAAACTCCAGGAAGTGTAGGATGGACCAATCAGCTTCCTGTACTGCCCCCAAATCCGGCCAATCAGGCAGGGCACCTATAAGAACAAGAAAATAAAAACAACACATATGGCCAGGACCGTAACATGGTCTACTAGTAATGAAGCACGATGGTTGGCAAACCAATAAAGTAGCAAAACAGCAATGAAAGAACAAAATTTGATGAAAATATAGGACAATTTCTATGAATAAATAGGCAGTAACACCAGCTTGTGCTGCCCGTAAACCCAAGCAAAAAAGCTTACAGCACCTGGTATTCCCAGGCGGTCTTCCTACCAAGTACTAACCAGGCCCGGCCCTATTTGGCTGCCGAGATCGGACGAGATCGGGCGCTCAGAGAGCGGTGTGGCCGTAAGCTGCATTTGACATCATCAACAGCTCTTAAAAACGCTCGAGAAGCAGAATGCATGACACTTGCTAAGAAGAAGATAAATGTGGCAAAGTACAAAGTACTATAACTGTACTGGTCGGTTACGCCCCTGTCTAGGGGCTCAGGGTGCAACATACAAAGATAAATTAGCATGTTCCCTCTCCGATCCCCAAACCAAAATCCAGGATCGAGATGTTCCAACAGAATGATATTTATTTTAAAAGAAAGAAAGTGTCAAACAAAACATGACACTACAACTCAGGGCGAACCAAGGCCAACATAATAAACAAAATAAGCCATTTCCCACAGAAAGTGCTAGCTAGCCTGATAGAAATAAACAAACCAAAAGACAGTCGCTAACCCTAACTCCCTAATGTGAAAACAGTCCAAAGAAAATGGCAGTTCACCCCTACAGATTTAATACTATTTACAAAATATACAATTTATAAACAAAACCACGGCACAAAACCTAACAATTCAAAAATGCTAAATAAGGTTTGGAAACCAAGAACAGCAAACAGGTGCTGATGCCAGAAAGAGCCTCGCTAGCTGTTGGGAACCGTACTTTTAAAACTCCAGGAAGTGTAGGATGGACCAATCAGCTTCCTGTACTTCCCCCAAATCCGGCCAATCAGGCAGGGCACCTATAAGAACAAGAAAATAAAAACAACACATATGGCCAGGACCGTAACATGGTCTACTAGTAATGAAGCACGATGGTTGGCAAACCAATAAAGTAGCAAAACAGCAATGAAAGAACAAAATTTGATGAAAATATAGAACAATTTCTATGAATAAATAGGCAGTAACACCAGCTTGTGCTGCCCGTAAACCCAAGCAAAAAAGCTTACAGCACCTGGTATTCCCAGGCGGTCTTCCTACCAAGTACTAACCAGGCCCGGCTCTATTTGGCTGCCGAGATCGGACGAGATCGGGCGCTTAGAGAGCGGTGTGGCCGTAAGCTGCATTTGACATCATCAACAGCTCTTAAAAACGCTGGAGAAGCAGAATGCATGACACTTGCTAAGAAGAAGATAAATGTGGCAAAGTACAAAGTACTATAACTGTACTGGTCTGTTACGCCCCTGTCTAGGGGGTCAGGGTGAAACATACAAAGATAAATTTGCATGTTCCCTCTCCGATCCTCAAACCAAAATCCAGGATTGAGATGTTCCAACAGAATGATATTTATTTTAAACGAAAGAAAGTGTCAAACAAAACATGACACTACAACTCAGGGCGAACCAAGGCCAACATAATAAACAAAATAAGCCATTTCCCACAGAAAGCGCTAGCTAGCCTGATAGAAATAAACAAACCAAAAGACAGTCGCTAACCCTAACTCCCTAATGTGAAAACAGTCCAAAGAAAATGGCAGTTCACCCCTACAGATTTAATACTATTTACAAAATATACAATTTATAAACAAAACCACGGCACAAAACCTAACAATTCAAAAATGCTAAATAAGGTTTGGAAACCAAGAACAGCAAACAGGTGCTGATGCCAGAAAGAGCCTCGCTAGCTGTTGGGAACCGTACTTTTAAAACTCCAGGAAGTGTAGGATGGACCAATCAGCTTCCTGTACTTCCCCCAAATCCGGCCAATCAGGCAGGGCACCTATAAGAACAAGAAAATAAAAACAACACATATGGCCAGGACCGTAACATGGTCTACTAGTAATGAAGCACGATGGTTGGCAAACCAATAAAGTAGCAAAACAGCAATGAAAGAACAAAATTTGATGAAAATATAGAACAATTTCTATGAATAAATAGGCAGTAACACCAGCTTGTGCTGCCCGTAAACCCAAGCAAAAAAGCTTACAGCACCTGGTATTCCCAGGCGGTCTTCCTACCAAGTACTAACCAGGCCCGGCCCTATTTGGCTGCCGAGATCGGACGAGATCGAGCGCTTAAAGAGCGGTGTGGCCGTAAGCTGCATTTGACATCATCAACAGCTCTTAAAAACGCTGGAGAAGCAGAATGCATGACACTTGCTAAGAAGAAGATAAATGTGGCAAAGTACAAAGTACTATAACTGTACTGGTCTGTTACGCCCCTGTCTAGGGGCTCAGGGTGCAACATACAAAGATAAATTAGCATGTTCCCTCTCCGATCCCCAAACCAAAATCCAGGATCGAGATGTTCCAACAGAATGATATTTATTTTAAACGAAAGAAAGTGTCAAACAAAACATGACACTACAACTCAGGGCGAACCAAGGCCAACATAATAAACAAAATAAGCCATTTCCCACAGAAAGTGCTAGCTAGCCTGATAGAAATAAACAAACCAAAAGACAGTCGCTAACCCTAACTCCCTAATGTGAAAACAGTCCAAAGAAAATGGCAGTTCACCCCTACAGATTTAATACTATTTACAAAATATACAATTTATAAACAAAACCACGGCACAAAACCTAACAATTCAAAAATGCTGAATAAGGTTTAGAAACCAAGAACAGCAAACAGGTGCTGATGCCAGAAAGAGCCTCGCTAGCTGTTGGGAACCGTACTTTTAAAACTCCAGTAAGTGTAGGATGGACCAATCAGCTTCCTGTACTGCCCCCCAATCCGGCCAATCAGGCAGGGCACCTATAAGAACAAGAAAATAAAAACAACACATATGGCCAGGACCGTAACATGGTCTACTAGTAATGAAGCACGATGGTTGGCAAACCAATAAAGTAGCAAAACAGCAATGAAAGAACAAAATTTGATGAAAATATAGAACAATTTCTATGAATAAATAGGCAGTAACACCAGCTTGTGCTGCCCGTAAACCCAAGCAAAAAAGCTTACAGCACCTGGTATTCCCAGGCGGTCTTCCTACCAAGTACTAACCAGGCCCGGCCCTATTTGGCTGCCGAGATCGGACGAGATCGGGCGCTTAGAGAGCGGTGTGGCCGTAAGCTGCATTTGACATCATCAACAGCTCTTAAAAACGCTGGAGAAGCAGAATGCATGACACTTGCTAAGAAGAAGATAAATGTGGCAAAGTACAAAGTACTATAACTGTACTGGTCTGTTACGCCCCTGTCTAGGGGCTCAGGGTGCAACATACAAAGATAAATTAGCATGTTCCCTCTCCGATCCCCAAACCAAAATCCAGGATCGAGATGTTCCAACAGAATGATATTTATTTTAAACGAAAGAAAGTGTCAAACAAAACATGACACTACAACTCAGGGCGAACCAAGGCCAACATAATAAACAAAATAAGCCATTTCCCACAGAAAGTGCTAGCTAGCCTGATAGAAATAAACAAACCAAAAGACAGTCGCTAACCCTAACTCCCTAATGTGAAAACAGTCCAAAGAAAATGGCAGTTCACCCCTACAGATTTAATACTATTTACAAAATATACAATTTATAAACAAAACCACGGCACAAAACCTAACAATTCAAAAATGCTAAATAAGGTTTGGAAACCAAGAACAGCAAACAGGTGCTGATGCCAGAAAGAGCCTCGCTAGCTGTTGGGAACCGTACTTTTAAAACTCCAGGAAGTGTAGGATGGACCAATCAGCTTCCTGTACTTCCCCCAAATCCGGCCAATCAGGCAGGGCACCTATAAGAACAAGAAAATAAAAACAACACATATGGCCAGGACCGTAACATGGTCTACTAGTAATGAAGCACGATGGTTGGCAAACCAATAAAGTAGCAAAACAGCAATGAAAGAACAAAATTTGATGAAAATATAGAACAATTTCTATGAATAAATAGGCAGTAACACCAGCTTGTGCTGCCCGTAAACCCAAGCAAAAAAGCTTACAGCACCTGGTATTCCCAGGCGGTCTTCCTACCAAGTACTAACCAGGCCCGGCCCTATTTGGCTGCCGAGATCGGACGAGATCGGGCGCTTAAAGAGCGGTGTGGCCGTAAGCTGCATTTGACATCATCAACAGCTCTTAAAAACGCTGGAGAAGCAGAATGCATGACACTTGCTAAGAAGAAGATAAATGTGGCAAAGTACAAAGTACTATAACTGTACTGGTCTGTTACGCCCCTGTCTAGGGGCTCAGGGTGCAACATACAAAGATAAATTAGCATGTTCCCTCTCCGATCCCCAAACCAAAATCCAGGATCGAGATGTTCCAACAGAATGATATTTATTTTAAACGAAAGAAAGTGTCAAACAAAACATGACACTACAACTCAGGGCGAACCAAGGCCAACATAATAAACAAAATAAGCCATTTCCCACAGAAAGCGCTAGCTAGCCTGATAGAAATAAACAAACCAAAAGACAGTCGCTAACCCTAACTCCCTAATGTGAAAACAGTCCAAAGAAAATGGCAGTTCACCCCTACAGATTTAATACTATTTACAAAATATACAATTTATAAACAAAACCACGGCACAAAACCTAACAATTCAAAAATGCTAAATAAGGTTTGGAAACCAAGAACAGCAAACAGGTGCTGATGCCAGAAAGAGCCTCGCTAGCTGTTGGGAACCGTACTTTTAAAACTCCAGGAAGTGTAGGATGGACCAATCAGCTTCCTGTACTTCCCCCAAATCCGGCCAATCAGGCAGGGCACCTATAAGAACAAGAAAATAAAAACAACACATATGGCCAGGACCGTAACATGGTCTACTAGTAATGAAGCACGATGGTTGGCAAACCAATAAAGTAGCAAAACAGCAATGAAAGAACAAAATTTGATGAAAATATAGAACAATTTCTATGAATAAATAGGCAGTAACACCAGCTTGTGCTGCCCGTAAACCCAAGCAAAAAAGCTTACAGCACCTGGTATTCCCAGGCGGTCTTCCTACCAAGTACTAACCAGGCCCGGCTCTATTTGGCTGCCGAGATCGGACGAGATCGGGCGCTTAGAGAGCGGTGTGGCCGTAAGCTGCATTTGACATCATCAACAGCTCTTAAAAACGCTGGAGAAGCAGAATGCATGACACTTGCTAAGAAGAAGATAAATGTGGCAAAGTACAAAGTACTATAACTGTACTGGTCTGTTACGCCCCTGTCTAGGGGGTCAGGGTGAAACATACAAAGATAAATTTGCATGTTCCCTCTCCGATCCTCAAACCAAAATCCAGGATTGAGATGTTCCAACAGAATGATATTTATTTTAAACGAAAGAAAGTGTCAAACAAAACATGACACTACAACTCAGGGCGAACCAAGGCCAACATAATAAACAAAATAAGCCATTTCCCACAGAAAGCGCTAGCTAGCCTGATAGAAAT
Organism: Channa argus; assembly: GCF_033026475.1. Lineage (NCBI taxonomy): Eukaryota > Metazoa > Chordata > Actinopteri > Anabantiformes > Channidae > Channa > Channa argus. The sequence goes on along the minus strand of NW_027125251.1, from coordinate 406,614 downwards.
AAACAAACCAAAAGACAGTCGCTAACCCTAACTCCCTAATGTGAAAACAAGAGAAAACAATCAAAAGAAAATGGCAGTCCACCCCTACAGATTTAATACTATTTACAAAATATACAATTTATAAACAAAACCACGGCACAAAACCTAACAATTCAAAAATGCTAAATAAGATTTGGAAACCAAGAACAGCAAACAGGTGCTGATGCCAGAAAGAGCCTCGCTAGCTGTTGGGAACCGTACTTTTAAAACTCCAGGAAGTGTAGGATTGACCAATCAGCTTCCTGTACTGCCCCCAAATCCGGCCAATCAGGCAGGGCACCTATAAGAACAAGAAAATAAAAACAACACATATGGCCAGGACCGTAACATGGTCTACTAGTAATGAAGCACGATGGTTGGCAAACCAATAAAGTAGCAAAACAGCAATGAAAGAACAAAATTTGATGAAAATATAGGACAATTTCTATGAATAAATAGGCAGTAACACCAGCTTGTGCTGCCCGTAAACCCAAGCAAAAAAGCTTACAGCACCTGGTATTCCCAGGCGGTCTTCCTACCAAGTACTAACCAGGCCCGGCCCTATTTGGCTGCCGAGATCGGACGAGATCGGGCGCTCAGAGAGCGGTGTGGCCGTAAGCTGCATTTGACATCATCAACAGCTCTTAAAAACGCTGGAGAAGCAGAATGCATGACACTTGCTAAGAAGAAGATAAATGTGGCAAAGTACAAAGTACTATAACTGTACTGGTCGGTTACGCCCCTGTCTAGGGGCTCAGGGTGCAACATACAAAGATAAATTAGCATGTTCCCTCTCCAATCCCCAAACCAAAATCCAGGATCGAGATGTTCCAACAGAATGATATTTATTTTAAAAGAAAGAAAGTGTCAAACAAAACATGACACTACAACTCAGGGCGAACCAAGGCCAACATAATAAACAAAATAAGCCATTTCCCACAGAAAGTGCTAGCTAGCCTGATAGAAATAAACAAACCAAAAGACAGTCGCTAACCCTAACTCCCTAATGTGAAAACAAGAGAAAACAATCAAAAGAAAATGGCTGTTCACCCCTACAGATTTAATACTATTTACAAAAATATACAATTTATAAACAAAACCACGGCACAAAACCTAACAATTCAAAAATGCTAAATAAGGTTTGGAAACCAAGAACAGCAAACAGGTGCTGCTGCCAGAAAGAGCCTCGCTAGCTGTTGGGAACTGTACTTTTAAAACTCCAGGAAGTGTAGGATGGACCAATCAGCTTCCTGTACTGCCCCTCAATCCGGCCAATCAGGCAGGGCACCTATAAGAACAACAAAATAAAAACAACACATATGGCCAGGACCGTAACATGGTCTACTAGTAATGAAGCACGATGGTTGACAAACCAATAATGTAGCAAAACAGCAATGAAAGAACAAAATTTGATGAAAATATAGAACAATTTCTATGAATAAATAGGCAGTAACACCAGCTTGTGCTGCCCGTAAACCCAAGCAAAAAAGCTTACAGCACCTGGTATTCCCAGGCGGTCTTCCTACCAAGTACTAACAAGGCCCGGCCCTATTTGGCTGCCGAGATCGGACGAGATCGGGCGCTTCGAGAGCGGTGTGGCCGTAAGCTGCATTTGATATCATCAACAGCTCCTAAAAACGCTGGAGAAGCAGAATGCATGACATTCGCTAAGAAGAAGATACATGTGGCAAAGTACTAAAACGGTACCGGTCTAGTAGTAAAGAAGCACGATGGTTGACAAACCAATAAAGCAGCAAAACAGCAATGAAAGAACAAAATTTGATGAAAATATAGAACAATTTCTATGAATAAATAGGCAGTAACACCAGCTTGTGCTGCCCGTAAACCCAAGCAAAAAAGCTTACAGCACCTGGTATTCCCAGGCGGTCTTCCTACCAAGTACTAACCAGGCCCGGCTCTATTTGGCTGCCGAGATCGGACGAGATCGGGCGCTTATTTTTTTTTTTTTATTTTTTTTTTATTTTTTTATTTTTTTATCTTTTTATTATCAAAAATACACTTTACAAAATAAAAATTAACTATATACAGAGAAACATAAAGAAAAAGAGTAAATTCATTCGTCTTTTTAACAGTAAATCAAACAAATTAAAGCAAAGCAAGCCTCTTCCCCTTTTTTCCACATATTTGTATGCACATATATACATGTATACATACATATATATACATACACACATATATATACATATATACATACACCTACATACACACATACATTCTTAAATATATACGCCCATATACTACAAGGTTAAATAAATTCACCCAAAATCGAAGTGCAATCTACCCTCCCCATCCAGCTCACATAAATCATTCCTTGCCCCCCACCTAGCTATAAACTCATCCTCATCCACTGAAAACAGAATTCTCATGTAATGTGTCACCATATTTTGAAAAAAACCCACCCTGTTTGTCCTTTTCCCCCCATACAAAGCATAATTTCTACCAACATACAACACATGACGTGCTACACTCAATAAAAAATTGATTAAACCAACATTACATCTTTTATCACCTTTTTGTTTCCCAAAGCACCACACCCAGTCCCATGCTTCCCCTTCTAACTTAGGCAGTTTACACTTATTGATTAACAACGTTTTAACCCAGTCCCTGAAATCCCGTGTGACTGTACAGTATAGCATAAAGTGGTTAAAATCTTCATCTTCCACCCTACAGACCGGACAGGTTCTCGCATACGTGCTTTTACTTATCTGGTGAAGGACGACAGAAACCAGCACCCTTCTGTGACGCAGCAGGAAGTTTGAGTTTGTTATTGCAGGGGGAAGCCACTTACTGTGTATATTTGACCAAATTTCAGAGACGGGACGGGTAAGAAAGAGATGAGACCATGCAGTGTTTGCTGTAGGTTCTTGGAATATTTTGTTAATTAAAACCCTATACCAAAATTTTGATTGTAAATCTTGCAGTTTTCTGTTTTTGACGTCACAGGTCAGAGCAAAATCCAGCTCGTCGTCCTCCACCCGATCCTCATCCACTTCCGACAACCACTCTTTCCACTCTTGCGGCATTCGCTCTAATAAATCATCACAAAATCGAACAACTCTAGCCTTTTTTATATTAAACCCTTTCATCCTAATTTTACTAAATACCGCAAGAGGGCTAGGAGCCCCTGTCTGGTCTAAAACATCTTTAATCTGATGTAGCGCCTCAGTCAAGATGCCCCGACCGGCCTTACATCCCTCTCGGCCGCTGAGGCAGGGGTTCCCAAAGATGGGCTGGTTTAACACACTTTGTTTTGATGTAATTACACACTCCAACTGGGGCAGGATTTCCACCCATGCCTCAGCCGCCTCCTGGAAGAGTGGACATGTTCCCACAATAGGCCGGCCGAGTGTGACGCTACATAGATTGTAAAAGCCGCACATACCTCTTTTCAGTACATCATCATACAAATAATCCTCCCATATGTTTTTAGTTTTCTGGCTCAGCATTTTCTTAAACAGTTTTATTCTTAATGACTTCAATTTTGCTTTTAAATTACACAGTTTGAGTCCCCCCTTTTTGTACGGCCCGACCAGTGTCTTATGTGCAATTTTCATTGCTCTCCCCTTCCATAGAAAATCCTCAATAGCGCTGCTCAGGCGTACCAGTACATCACTCGGCAGGTGACAAACCTGCATGGTGTAGACAAGTCTCGGCACAATTACTGCATTTATTACAGTGATTTTCCCTTTTAAACCTAATCCCCTCATTCTCCACAGTGCGAGCCTTGATCTACACCCCGCAACCTGCTCTTCCCAGGATCTACGACTGCTGTCTTCTGGTTGTGAGCCCAAATATACACCAAGTACTTTAACCTCAGGCCCGCCCCTTTTAAAATGCTGGCCTTCCTCCCCAAGAACAGTACCAGGCCCCAGGATCAAACTCGATTTGTCCTTATTTACCCGTGCTCCCGCAGCTTGCTCATATGCATCTAGATGTTGCAAAACCCTTCGCAAACTATCCCCATCCCTGACCATGATGTTAATATCATCTGCATATTGTGCTATTTTGAAATCAGTTCCTCTGGGCGACGTGATCCCAATTATTTGAGAGTCAGATATAATTGACTGTGCTAGAGGTTCTGCCACTATTGCATAGAGCATAGCTGATAGGGGGCACCCCTGTCTCACTGATCTTTCTAAGGGGACGGGATCTGTCACGAAGCCATTGCACTTCACGACACTAGTAGCTCGGCTGTACAGTAACTTCATCCACCCTCGAAAAGTTGGGCCGAACCCAAAAACCCCCAGACACTCGAAGAGAAAATCGTGACTCACTCTGTCAAATGCCTTCTCTAGATCTACATTAAGGTATATACCTCCTGTAGCCATTAAATTCTCCAATGAGAATTTTGTTGACAAAATGCAGTCAGCGATATCCCTCCCCGGAATGCTGTAAGTCTGGGTAGGCCCAACTATCGAGCCAATCACTCCCTTAAGCCTGAACCCTAGCACCTTAGCGAGGATCTTATAGTCAGTATTGAGCAGACTAATTGGCCTATAATTTGCCAGGTCATCTCTGGCGCCTTTGTTTTTATAAACTAGAGTGATCACACCCCTTAAAAAAGACTCCGCGCACCTGTTCTCCTCCTGCATGGCAGAGTATAGCCTGCAGAGGACGGGGGCCAGTATGTTGCTGAAATGTTGGTAAAACTCAGCTGAGAGACCATCCACACCCGGGCTTTTAGATGTATTAAGGCTTCCAATCGCTGCTCTCACTTCTTCAATCTGAATGTCACCATCACACAGAGCCGCATCCTCGTGACTGAGGGAGCAGCCAATTTTTCCTAATACTGTGCCCATTTGTGCTTTTTTAATATGTTGTTTGCTAAACAAATTAGCGTAGTAGTCTTGTATTGCTTGTAAAATATCCACTATATCAGTATGTGTGTTTCCATCAAGGTCTTTTATTTCTGGTATGTATGTTTTTGCCTGTTTCCTTTTTTCCAAACCTAGAAAAAAAGCAGTACAGCGCTCCCCTTTCAACATGTGTTGTGCTTTACTGCGGATCATTGCGCCTCTGCATTTTCTCTCATCTAACCGTCTCAGCTGCTCCCTCAATCCAAGATAGACATCCAAGGGACGGTCACACTCAGCCTCAATAAGCTCAAGCTCCTCTTTTAGATGATGTCTCAGCTCAGCCTCCTCTGTCTTTTCCCTCAGCCTCTTCTCTCTGCTCAGAGCGATACAACGCTTTTTAATTTTAAATTTGGTGCGCTCCCACCACTCAATGATATCCACGACATAATCACTCTCATCACATAGAGCAGAGAGAAAAGACTTCATTTTATCTTTAAAAACTTGATCTTCAAGGAGGGAAGTGTTAAAACACCACAGGCCCCCATTCCTTTGCATACCACCCTCCCCTAGAGTCACCTTTAAACAGGCATGATCACTCCAGGAACAAAAACAATATTTACACTCATTTAATTCTTGCACCAAACTCGACGCCAACAAACACAGGTCAATCCTGGATTGCTTTAGCCTGCCCAATACCACTTGCCTGCGCGAATACGCCCGGGTGCCGGGGTTCAGCACTCTCCACGCATCTATCAAATCACACTCATCCATCCATACAAAAACAGCCGATCTACTAATGTCTTGTTTAAATTTATTATTAACTCCTACGTCCGCCTTAGTCAGAGCAACATTCCAATCTCCTATCACTACCGAGCGATCATCTGTCCACCTTTTGCAGCGCTCAAAGAAACCTCTCCTTTCAGGTTCACTGTTCGGACCGTACAAATTCAGAATTCTATATTTTTTATTATAATGTATTATATCAATAACAATTAGTCTACCCTGTCCATCCTTAAAAATCTCCACAATACTCTCACACACACCCGGCTTTACAAAAATTGCCACTCCAGCAGTTTTGTTTGAGGAGAGGGAGTAAAAGAGCTCCCCTCTCCAAAAAGATTTTATAGTGTCTATTTTGTCCATGGACCACCTACATTCCTGGACACACAAGATGTCGCATGCCATTTCTCCACAGAGTTGCTCTATTTTCCCAATATTTGTTAACCCGTTTAAATTTTGCGATTGAAGCAGCATTATCAAGTAAACACCGATTAAAAAGGTCATTTCCTAAGCTGTTTTTTCCCTTTGCCTCTATTCCCTCCCTCACTCCTCCCTGATTTCTCTTGCTGTGGACGTTTTCTAACCTGCTTTATCTGCTGAACATCCATCTCCGAATCTGACTCTATACTGTCAGCCTGGGGAGCCAGCAGGGCAGCATCCGAGTCTTCCTCTCTAGGGGCGGGTGGTATTCCATTATGAGAGGGGACCTTCTGTGAAGCGAGCCAAGATGGGCTCAGCCAACCCCCTTCAGGGTGACCCGCCCTATCCCCGCTCCACTCTGCCAGCACTTGATCCATACTAGATCCCAACACATCCTCTCTTTCACTCCCATGTTCCTCCCGCACAGGCAGGTCACCGCCCTGCGTCTCCAACACCACCTCATCCTCCTGTTCACTCTCGCTGCCCATATTCAGCTCTGGCTCCTCTACAGGTCTAACCTCACTCCTGTCATCCTCGGAGATGGATTCCCTGCTACCCTCCCCATTCCCTTCATCTATATTTTTACATTGACATTCCTCTGTGGAGCTATGACATTCCATACATCTGTGCATCCTGGCATCACACTCACGTGCATAATGTCCCTGTTTATTACATTTAAAACAGGTGAAATCCGGACAGTCCCTCACGATGTGTCCCGGCTGTAAGCACATCCGACAAACTTTCACTTGATTATTGTGAATTACTCTAAAATACTCCGGACCATTAGCTGTCATGAATTTCGCTGAGTAGGGCAGTGACTGCACAGTTTCATTAAACTTTACCTTCATATATCTTGTACCGTCCGCCACATCAGTCCCGGGCCACATCCTCCTTTTAATAGGCGAGATCGCTCTCACTCCCCACACGTCCAGTTTTTCCATAATTTCCTCGTCCGTTATATACGCCGGCAAATTCAAAAAAGACACCACCAGTTCATCAATTGCTAATGTTTTTACCATTACCACCGCTTTACCAACTTTAAATCCATCCAGTAGCCTTTTCTTTCCAGCTTCACTTTTTACCGTCACCTCATATTTATTCGATCCGGTCTCACGCAGCGCAACTATGCCTCCACACACATCACGTATTGCTCGTAACAGTTCCATCGTTTTCACCTTCTCTTCACCAACCACCTCTGCCAATACAGTCAAATCTTTTTCGTACCTTTTTTCTCTCATTGTCTCCCGTCTTCCGCTCATCTCCGTCTGCATCCTCGCCCGTTCCTCCTGATGTTTTCCATCCACACAAATGCCATCAATCTCCAACCTATTCTGCCGCTGCTCTCCGACCAAATCCACTCCTTTCCCCGTCCTCTTTGCTGAAGTAATCCTCTGCATTGACAAGCCCGGAACTTGCCCGCCATTTCTCTTCTCTCCCTGCTCCACGGCCTGGCGTTTGCTTCCTCCCGCTCCGTACTCTATTTCGGCTGGCATTGCCGTTTCCCCCCGACATCTCATGGTAGGAGCCACAATTTTCACAGCGTCCTCCGTCAATTTACCTCGTCTTTCTCCGCCATTCTCCATTTTACGTAGCTTGGCGAATCGAGTAACACTCGGCAAAAAAACAAAACCAAAATAAAATAAAAAAGAAAAAGGCAAAATGAAAGCGCCCCCGAACGGAGCAACTCCGCCGGGGGGATTAGTAACATAAACAAAATCGAAATCTCTATACTATTTAGTTAAATTACGACAAAAAACACAAGCAAACTGAAAAAGCCCGCCAAAACAGGCTCATGCGCGGGTCCGTCACTGCTCGCTCTAGAGAGAAACCACACCTCTGTCTGCAACCAGGTTTGGGAACCAAAAACAGCAAACAGGTGCTGCTGCCAGAAAGAGCCTCGCTAGCTGTTGGGAACCGTACTTTTAAAACTCCAGGAAGTGTAGGATGGACCAATCAGCTTCCTGTACTGCCCCCCAATCCGGCCAATCAGGCAGGGCACCTATAAGAACAACAAAAAAAAAAAAACACATATGGCCAGGACCGTAACATGGTCTACTAGTAATGAAGCACGATGGTTGACAAACCAATAAAGTATCAAAATAGCAATGAAAGAACAAAATTTGATGAAAATATGGAACAATTTCTATGAATAAATAGGCAGTAACACCAGCTTGTGCTGCCCGTAAACCCAAGCAAAAAAGCTTACAGCACCTGGTATTCCCAGGCGGTCTTCGAACCAAGTACTAACTAGGCCCGGCCTTATTTGGCTGCCGAGATCGGACGAGATCGGGCGCTTAGAGAGCGGTGTGGCCGTAAGCTGCATTTGACATCATCAACAGCTCCTAAAAACGCTGGAGAAGCAGAATGCATGACACTCGCTAAGAAGAAGATAAATGTGGCAAAGTACTAAAACGGTACTGGTCTAGTAGTAAAGAAGCATAATGGTTGACAAACCAATAAAGTAGCAAAACAGCAATGAAATAACAAAATTTGATGAAAATATAGAACAATTTCTATGAATAAATAGGCAGTAACACCAGCTTGTGCTGCCCGTAAACCCAAGCAAAAAAGCTTACAGCACCTGGTATTCCCAGGCTGTCTTCCTACCATGTACTAACCAGGCCCGGCTCTATTTGGCTGCCGAGATCGGACGTGATCGGGCGCTTAGAGAGCGGTGTGGCCGTAAGCTGCATTTGACATCATCAACAGCTCTTAAAAACGCTGGAGAAGCAGAATGCATGACACTTGCTAAGAAGAAGATAAATGTGGCAAAGTACAAAGTACTATAACTGTACTGGTCTGTTACGCCCCTGTCTAGGGGGTCAGGGTGAAACATACAAAGATAAATTTGCATGTTCCCTCTCCGATCCTCAAACCAAAATCCAGGATTGAGATGTTCCAACAGAATGATATTTATTTTAAACGAAAGAAAGTGTCAAACAAAACATGACACTACAACTCAGGGCGAACCAAGGCCAACATAATAAACAAAATAAGCCATTTCCCACAGAAAGCGCTAGGTAGCCTGATAGAAATAGACAAACCAAAAGACAGTCGCTAACCCTAACTCCCTAATGTGAAAACAGTCCAAAGAAAATGGCAGTTCACCCCTACAGATTTAATACTATTTACAAAATATACAATTTATAAACAAAACCACGGCACAAAACCTAACAATTCAAAAATGCTAAATAAGGTTTGGAAACCAAGAACAGCAAACAGGTGCTGATGCCAGAAAGAGCCTCGCTAGCTGTTGGGAACCGTACTTTTAAAACTCCAGGAAGTGTAGGATGGACCAATCAGCTTCCTGTACTTCCCCCAAATCCGGCCAATCAGGCAGGGCACCTATAAGAACAAGAAAATAAAAACAACACATATGGCCAGGACCGTAACATGGTCTACTAGTAATGAAGCACGATGGTTGGCAAACCAATAAAGTAGCAAAACAGCAATGAAAGAACAAAATTTGATGAAAATATAGAACAATTTCTATGAATAAATAGGCAGTAACACCAGCTTGTGCTGCCCGTAAACCCAAGCAAAAAAGCTTACAGCACCTGGTATTCCCAGGCGGTCTTCCTACCAAGTACTAACCAGGCCCGGCTCTATTTGGCTGCCGAGATCGGACGAGATCGGGCGCTTAGAGAGCGGTGTGGCCGTAAGCTGCATTTGACATCATCAACAGCTCTTAAAAACGCTGGAGAAGCAGAATGCATGACACTTGCTAAGAAGAAGATAAATGTGGCAAAGTACAAAGTACTATAACTGTACTGGTCTGTTACGCCCCTGTCTAGGGGCTCAGGGTGCAACATACAAAGATAAATTTGCATGTTCCCTCTCCGATCCCCTAACCAAAATCCAGGATCGAGATGTTCCAACAGAATGATATTTATTTTAAACGAAAGAAAGTGTCAAACAAAACATGACACTACAACTCAGGGCGAACCAAGGCCAACATAATAAACAAAATAAGCCATTTCCCACAGAAAGTGCTAGCTAGCCTGATAGAAATAAACAAACCAAAAGACAGTCGCTAACCCTAACTCCCTAATGTGAAAACAGTCCAAAGAAAATGGCAGTTCACCCCTACAGATTTAATACTATTTACAAAATATACAATTTATAAACAAAACCACGGCACAAAACCTAACAATTCAAAAATGCTAAATAAGGTTTAGAAACCAAGAACAGCAAACAGGTGCTGATGCCAGAAAGAGCCTCGCTAGCTGTTGGGAACCGTACTTTTAAAACTCCAGGAAGTGTAGGATGGACCAATCAGCTTCCTGTACTGCCCCCCAATCCGGCCAATCAGGCAGGGCACCTATAAGAACAAGAAAATAAAAACAACACATATGGCCAGGACCGTAACATGGTCTACTAGTAATGAAGCACGATGGTTGGCAAACCAATAAAGTAGCAAAACAGCAATGAAAGAACAAAATTTGATGAAAATATAGAACAATTTCTATGAATTAATAGGCAGTAACACCAGCTTGTGCTGCCCGTAAACCCAAGCAAAAAAGCTTACAGCACCTGGTATTCCCAGGCGGTCTTCCTACCAAGTACTAACCAGGCCCGGCTCTATTTGGCTGCCGAGATCGGACGAGATCGGGCGCTTAGAGAGCGGTGTGGCCGTAAGCTGCATTTGACATCATCAACAGCTCTTAAAAACGCTGGAGAAGCAGAATGCATGACACTTGCTAAGAAGAAGATAAATGTGGCAAAGTACAAAGTACTATAACTGTACTGGTCTGTTACGCCCCTGTCTAGGGGGTCAGGGTGAAACATACAAAGATAAATTTGCATGTTCCCTCTCCGATCCTCAAACCAAAATCCAGGATTGAGATGTTCCAACAGAATGATATTTATTTTAAACGAAAGAAAGTGTCAAACAAAACATGACACTACAACTCAGGGCGAACCAAGGCCAACATAATAAACAAAATAATCCATTTCCCACAGAAAGTGCTAGCTAGCATGATAGAAATAAACAAACCAAAAGACAGTCGCTAACCCTAACTCCCTAATGTGAAAACAAGAGAAAACAATCAAAAGAAAATGGCAGTCCACCCCTACAGATTTAATACTATTTACAAAATATACAATTTATAAACAAAACCACGGCACAAAACCTAACAATTCAAAAATGCTAAATAAGATTTGGAAACCAAGAACAGCAAACAGGTGCTACTGCCAGAAAGAGCCTCGCTAGCTGTTGGGAACCGTACTTTTAAAACTCCAGGAAGTGTAGCATGGACCAATCAGCTTCCTGTACTTCCCCCAAATCCGGCCAATCAGGCAGGGCACCTATAAGAACAAGAAAATAAAAACAACACATATGGCCAGGACCGTAACATGGTCTACTAGTAATGAAGCACGATGGTTGGCAAACCATTAAAGTAGCAAAACAGCAATGAAAGAACAAAATTTGATGAAAATATAGAACAATTTCTATGAATAAATAGGCAGTAACACCAGCTTGTGCTGCCCGTAAACCCAAGCAAAAAAGCTTACAGCACCTGGTATTCCCAGGCGGTCTTCCTACCAAGTACTAACCAGGCCCGGCCCTATTTGGCTGCCGAGATCGGACGAGATCGGGCGCTCAGAGAGCGGTGTGGCCGTAAGCTGCATTTGACATCATCAACAGCTCTTAAAAACGCTGGAGAAGCAGAATGCATGACACTTGCTAAGAAGAAGATAAATGTGGCAAAGTACAAAGTACTATAACTGTACTGGTCGGTTACGCCCCTGTCTAGGGGCTCAGGGTGCAACATACAAAGATAAATTAGCATGTTCCCTCTCCAATCCCCAAACCAAAATCCAGGATCGAGATGTTCCAACAGAATGATATTTATTTTAAAAGAAAGAAAGTGTCAAACAAAACATGACACTACAACTCAGGGCGAACCAAGGCCAACATAATAAACAAAATAAGCCATTTCCCACAGAAAGTGCTAGCTAGCCTGATAGAAATAAACAAACCAAAAGACAGTCGCTAACCCTAACTCCCTAATGTGAAAACAAGAGAAAACAATCAAAAGAAAATGGCTGTTCACCCCTACAGATTTAATACTATTTACAAAAATATACAATTTATAAACAAAACCACGGCACAAAACCTAACAATTCAAAAATGCTAAATAAGATTTGGAAACCAAGAACAGCAAACAGGTGCTAATGCCAGAAAGAGCCTCGCTAGCTGTTGGGAACCGTACTTTTAAAACTCCAGGAAGTGTAGGATGGACCAATCAGCTTCCTGTACTGCCCCCAAATCCGGCCAATCAGGCAGGGCACCTATAAGAACAAGAAAATAAAAACAACACATATGGCCAGGACCGTAACATGGTCTACTAGTAATGAAGCACGATGGTTGGCAAACCAATAAAGTAGCAAAACAGCAATGAAAGAACAAAATTTGATGAAAATATAGGACAATTTCTATGAATAAATAGGCAGTAACACCAGCTTCTGCTGCCCGTAAACCCAAGCAAAAAAGCTTACAGCACCATGTATTCCCAGGCGGTCTTCCTACCAAGTACTAACCAGGCCCGGCCCTATTTGGCTGCCGAGATCGGACGAGATCGGGCGCTCAGAGAGCGGTGTGGCCGTAAGCTGCATTTGACATCATCAACAGCTCTTAAAAACGCTGGAGAAGCAGAATGCATGACACTTGCTAAGAAGAAGATAAATGTGGCAAAGTACAAAGTACTATAACTGTACTGGTCGGTTACGCCCCTGTCTAAGGGCTCAGGGTGCAACATACAAAGATAAATTAGCATGTTCCCTCTCCGATCCCCAAACCAAAATCCAGGATCGAGATGTTCCAACAGAATGATATTTATTTTAAACGAAAGAAAGTGTCAATCAAAACATGACACTACAACTCAGGGCGAACCAAGGCCAACATAATAAACAAAATAAGCCATTTCCCACAGAAAGTGCTAGCTAGCCTGATAGAAATAAACAAACCAAAAGACAGTCGCTAACCCTAACTCCCTAATGTGAAAACAAGAGAAAACAATCAAAAGAAAATGGCAGTCCACCCCTACAGATTTAATACTATTTACAAAATATACAATTTATAAACAAAACCACGGCACAAAACCAAACAATTCAAAAATGCTAAATAAGGTTTGGAAAGCAAGAACAGCAAACAGGTGCTGCTGCCAGAAAGAGCCTCGCTAGCTGTTGGGAACCGTACTTTTAAAACTCCAGGAAGTGTAGGATGGACCAATCAGCTTCCTGTACTTCCCCCAAATCCGGCCAATCAGGCAGGGCACCTATAAGAACAAGAAAATAAAAACAACACATATGGCCAGGACGGTAACATGGTCTATTAGTAATGAAGCACGATGGTTGACAAACCAATAAAGTAGCAAAACAGCAATGAAAGAACAAAATTTGATGAAAATATAGAACAATTTCTATGAATAAATAGGATGTAACACCAGCTTGTGCTGCCCGTAAACCCAAGCAAAAAAGCTTACAGCACCTGGTATTCCCAGGCGGTCTTCCTACCAAGTACTAACCAGGCCCGGCCCTATTTGGCTGCCGAGATCGGACGAGATCGGGCGAGATCGGGCGCTTAGAGAGCGGGGTGGCCGTAAGCTGCATTTGACATCATCAACAGCTCTCAAAAACGCTAGAGAAGCAGAATGCATGACACTTGTTAAGAAGAAGATAAATGTGGCAAAGTACAAAGTACTATGACTGTACTGGTCTGTTACGCCCCTGTCTAGGGGGTCAGGGTGAAACATACAAAGATAAATTAGCATGTTCCCTCTCCGATCCCCAAACCAAAATCCAGGATTGAGATGTTCCAACAGAATGATATTTATTTTAAACGAAAGAAAGTGTCAAACAAAACATGACACTACAACTCAGGGCGAACCAAGGCCAACATAATAAACAAAATAAGCCATTTCCCACAGAAAGTGCTAGCTAGCCTGATAGAAATAAACAAACCAAAAGACAGTCGCTAACCCTAACTCCCTAATGTGAAAACAGTCCAAAGAAAATGGCAGTTCACCCCTACAGATTTAATACTATTTACAAAATATACAATTTATAAACAAAACCACGGCATAAAACCTAACAATTCAAAAATGCTAAATAAGGTTTGGAAACCAAGAACAGCAAACAGGTGCTGCTGCCAGAAAGAGCCTCGCTAGCTGTTGGGAACCGTACTTTTAAAACTCCAGGAAGTGTAGGATGGACCAATCAGCTTCCTGTACTGCCCCCCAATCCGGCCAATCAGGCAGGGCACCTATAAGAACAACAAAATAAAAACAACACATATGGCCAGGACCGTAACATGGTCTACTAGTAATGAAGCACGATGGTTGACAAACCAATAAAGTAGCAAAACAGCAATGAAAGAACAAAATTTGATGAAAATATAGAACAATTTCTATGAATAAATAGGCAGTAACACCAGCTTGTGCTGCCCGTAAACCCAAGCAAAGAAGCTTACAGCATGTGGTATTCCCAGGCGGTCTTCCTACCAAGTACTAACCAGGCCCGGCTCTATTTGGCTGCCGAGATCGGACGAGATCGGGCGCTTAGAGAGCGGTGTGGCCGTAAGCTGCATTTGACATCATCAACAGCTCTTAAAAACGCTGGAGAAGCAGAATGCATGACACTTGCTAAGAAGAAGATAAATGTGGCAAAGTACAAAGTACTATAATTGTACTGGTCCTTTACGCCCCTGTCTAGGGGGTCAGGGTGCAACATACAAAGATAAATTAGCATGTTCCCTCTCCGATCCCCAAACCAAAATCCAGGATCGAGATGTTCCAACAGAATGATATTTATTTTAAACGAAAGAAAGTATCAAACAAAACATGACACTACAACTCAGGGCGAACCAAGGCCAACATAATAAACAAAATAAGCCATTTCCCACAGAAAGTGCTAGCTAGCCTGATAGAAATAAACAAACCAAAAGACAGTCGCTAACCCTAACTCCCTAATGTGAAAACAGTCCAAAGAAAATGGCAGTTCACCCCTACAGATTTAATACTATTTACAAAATATACAATTTATAAACAAAACCACGGCATAAAACCTAACAATTCAAAAATGCTAAATAAGGTTTGGAAACCAAGAACAGCAAACAGGTGCTGCTGCCAGAAAGAGCCTCGCTAGCTGTTGGGAACCGTACTTTTAAAACTCCAGGAAGTGTAGGATGGACCAATCAGCTTCCTGTACTGCCCCCCAATCCGGCCAATCAGGCAGGGCACCTATAAGAACAACAAAATAAAAACAACACATATGGCCAGGACCGTAACATGGTCTACTAGTAATGAAGCACGATGGTTGACAAACCAATAAAGTAGCAAAACAGCAATGAAAGAACAAAATTTGATGAAAATATAGAACAATTTCTATGAATAAATAGGCAGTAACACCAGCTTGTGCTGCCCGTAAACCCAAGCAAAAAAGCTTACAGCACCTGGTATTCCCAGGCGGTCTTCCTACCAAGTACTAACCAGGCCCGGCTCTATTTGGCTGCCGAGATCGGACGTGATCGGGCGCTTAGAGAGCGGTGTGGCCGTAAGCTGCATTTGACATCATCAACAGCTCTTAAAAACGCTGGAGAAGCAGAATGCATGACACTTGCTAAGAAGAAGATAAATGTTGCAAAGTACAAAGTACTATAACTGTACAGGTCTGTTACGCCCCTGTCTAGGGGGTCAGGGTGCAACATACAAAGATAAATTAGCATGTTCCCTCTCCGATCCCCAAACCAAAATCCAGGATCGAGATGTTCCAACAGAATGATATTTATTTTAAACGAAAGAAAGTGTCAAACAAAACATGACACTACAACTCAGGGCGAACCAAGGCCAACATAATAAACAAAATAAGCCATTTCCCACAGAAAGTGCTAGCTAGCCTGATAGAAATAAACAAACCAAAAGACAGTCGCTAACCAACTGTGCTGTTGACCTACAGGGTACCGGTGGAAATTGGACTACTGTTGGTCGAAGACGAAGAAGAAGAGGAGGAAGGTGTGTTCGTAGGCAAAGAGAGAAGAGGAAAGCTAAGAATGTAGGACTGACAGTAGGGACTTTGAATGTTGGTACTATGACAGGGAAGGCTAGGGAGTTGATCGACATGATGCAGAGAAGGAAGGTGGACATACTGTGTGTCCAGGAGACCAGGTGGAAAGGTAGCAAGGCTAGAAGCTTAGGAGCAGGGTTCAAGTTGTTTTACCATGGGTCAGATAGGAAGAGAAATGGAGTAGGAGTTATATTGAAAGAGGATTTTGTGAGGAATGTTCTAGAGGTGAAAAGAGTATCAGACAGGTTGATGAGTCTGAAGCTGGAAGTTGAAGGGGTGATGTTCAATGTTGTGAGTGGTTATGCCCCACAGGTAGGATGTGAGTTAGAAGAGAAGGAGAAATTCTGGAGTGAGTTAGATGAAGTGATGCAGAGCATCCCCAGAGGTGAGAGAGTTGTCATTGGTGCAGATTTCAATGGGCATGTAGGTGAAGGGAACAGAGGTGATAAGACTGTTATGGGCAGGTTTGGTGTTCAGGACAGGAACGCAGAAGGTCAGATGGTGGTTGACTTTGCAAAGAGGATGGAAATGGCTGTAGTAAACACTTTCTTTCAGAAGAGGCAGGAACATAGGGTGACGTACAAGAGCGGAGGGAGAAGCACTCAGGTAGACTACATCTTGTGTAGACGTTGTAATCTGAAAGAGATCAGTGACTGTAAAGCATTGGTAGGGGAGAGTGTAGCCAGACAACACAGGATGGTGGTGTGTAAAATGATGCTGGTGGTGAGGAAGATAAGGAGGACTAAGGCAGAGCAGCGGACAAAGTGGTGGAAGTTGAAAAAGGAAGAATGTCGTTTAGTTTTCAGGGAGGAGCTGAGACAGACTCTGGGTGGTTTAGAGGTGCTTCCAGATGACTGGACTACTACAGCTAATTTGATCAGGGAGACAGGTAGGAGGGTACTCGGTGTGTCATCTGGAAAGAGGAAAGCGGACAAGGAGACTTGGTGGTGGAACGAGGAAGTTCAGGAGTGTATACAGAGAAAGAGGTTAGCTAAGAAGAAGTGGGACACTGAGAGGACTGAAGAGAGTAGACAGGAGTACAGGGAGATACAGCGTAAGGTGAAGATAGAGGTGGCACAGGCCAAACAAAGAGCATATGAGGACTTGTATGCTAGGTTGGACACTAAAGAGGGAGAGGTGGATTTGTACAGGTTGGCCAGACAAAGAGATAGAGATGGAAAGGATGTGCAGCAGGTTAGGGTGATTAAAGATAAGGATGGAAATGTATTGACAGGTGCCAGGAGTGTGATGGGAAGATGGAAGGAGTACTTTGAAGAGTTGATGAACGAGGAAAATGAAAGGGAACGAAGAGTAGAAGAGGTGACTGTTGTGGAGCAGGAAGTAGCAAAGATTAGTAAGAGTGAAGTGAGGAGGACATTGAAGAGGATGAAGAGTGGAAAGGCAGTTGGTCCTGATGACATACCTGTGGAGGTATGGAAGTGTCTAGGAGAGGCGGCAGTAGAGTTTTTGACTAGTTTGTTTAACAAGATCTTGGAGAGTGAGAGGATGCCAGAGGACTGGAGGAAAAGTGTACTGGTACCAATTTTTAAGAACAAGGGAGATGTGCAGAGCTGTGGCAACTACAGAGGAATAAAGCTGATGAGTCACACAATGAAGTTGTGGGAAAGAGTAGTGGAAGCTCGGCTAAGGGCAGAGGTGAGTATTTGTGAGCAGCAATATGATTTCATGCCTAGAAAGAGTACAACAGATGCAGTATTTGCTTTGAGGACGCTGATGGAGAAGTACAGAGAGGGTCATAGGGAGTTGCATTGTGTCTGCGTAGATTTAGAGAAAGCGTATGACAGGGTGCCGAGAGAGGAGCTGTGGTATTGTATGAGGACGTCTGGAGTGTCAGAGGTATGTTAGAGTGGTGCAGGACATGTATGAGAGCTGTAAGACAGTGGTGAGGTGCTGTAGGTGTGACAGAGGAGTTCAAGGTGGAGGTGGGTCTGCATCAAGGATCGGCTTTGAGCCCCTTCTTGTTTGCTCTGGTGATGGACAGACTGACAGATGAGATTAGACAAGAATCTCCCTGGACTATGATGTTTGCAGATGACATTGTTATTTGTAGTGAGAGCAGGGAGCAGGTGGAGGAAAATCTAGAGTGGTGGAGGTCTGCTCTGGAAAACAGAGGAATGAAGCTTAGCCGCAGCAAGACAGAATACATGTGTGTGAATGAGAGGGACCCAGGTGGAACGGTGAGGTTACAGGGAGCAGAGGTGAAGAAGGTGCAGGACTTTAAGTATTTAGGGTCAACGGTTCAGAGCAACGGTGAGTGTGGAAAAGAGGTGAAGAGGCGAGTGCAGGCAGGTTGGAACGGGTGGAGAAAAGTGTCAGGTGTGTTGTGTGATAAAAGAGTCTCAGCGAGAATGAAAGGAAAGGTGTTCAAGACGGTGGTGAGACCAGCAATGTTGTTCGGCTTAGAGACAGTGGCACTGAAGAAAAGACAGGAGGCAGAGCTGGAGGTAGCAGAGCTTAAGATGTTGAGGTTCTCTTTGGGAGTGACGAGGATGGACAGGATCAGGAGTGAGTACATCAGAGGGACAGCTCATGTTAGATGTTTTGGAGATAAAGTCAGAGAGGCCAGATTGAGGTGGTTTGGACATGTTCAGAGGAGAAACTGTGAATATATCGGTAGAAGGATGCTGAGGTTGGAGCTGCCAGGCAGGAGGTCTAGAGGAAGACCAAAGAGGAGATTTATGGATGTAGTGAGGGAGGACATGAAGTTAGTTGGTGTGAGAGAAGAGGATGTAGAGGACAGAGTTAGATGGAGGCACATGATTCGCTGTGGCGACCCCTGAAAGGGAGCAGCCGAAAGGAAAGAAGAAGAAGGCCGAATCAACAAATATGCTTGTTTCTGCCAAATGCAGCAAAATACTGAAAGGAAAGTGGGTTTACCTTCATATTTGACCCAGAACAACTCAGTTCAGCATAGAAATATCATTGCAACAGCTTTTATTTAGCCAGAAATCAAGAGTGGAAGTTTTTATGCGCTTAAAAGCATTTTCAGGCCGAATGAGCTGATTTCTGCCAATTGCAGGAAAATACTGAAAGGAAAGTGGGTTTGCCTTCATTTTTGACCCAGAAAAACTCAGTTCATCATGGAAATATCATCGCAACATCTTTTATGTAGCCAGAAATCAAGAGTGTAAGTTTTTATGCGCTTAAAAGCATTTTCAGGCCGAATGAGCAAATATGCTTGTTTCTGCCAAATGCAGCAAAATACTGAAAGGAAAGTGGGTTTGCCTTCATATTTGACCCAGAACAACTCAGTTCAGCATCGCAATATCATAGCAACAGCTTTTATTTAGCCAGAAATCAAGAGTGTACGTTTTTATGCGCTTAAAAGCATTTTCAGGCCGAATGTGCAAATATGCTTGTTTCTGCCAAATGCAGCAAAATACTAAAAGGAAAGTGGGTTCGCCTTCATATTTGACCGCGAACAACTCAGTTCAGCATGGAAATATCATTGCAACAGGTTTTATTTAGCCAGAAATCAAGAGTGTAAGATTTTATGCGCTTAAAAGCATTTTCAGGCCTAATGAGCAAATATGCTTGTTTCTGCCAAATGTAGCAAATTACTGAAAGGAAAGTGGGTTTGCCTTTATTTTTGACCCAGAACAACTCAGTTCAGCATGGAAATATCATGCAACAGCTTTTATTTATTCAGAAATTAAGAGTGTAAGTTTTTATGCGCTTAAAAGCATTTTCAGGCCGAATGAGCTTGTTTCTGCCAAATGCAGCAAAATACTGAAAGGAAAGTGGGTTTGCCTTCATATTTGACCCAGAACAACTCAGTTCAGCATGGAAATATCATCGCAACATCTTTTATGTAGCCAGAAATCAAGAGTGTAAGTTTTTATGTGCTTAAAAGCATTTTCAGGCCGAATGAGCAAATATGCTTGTTTCTGCCAAATGCAGCAAAATACTGAAAGGAAAGTGGGTTTGCCTTCATATTTGACCCAGAACAACTCAGTTCAGCATGGAAATATCATTGCTACAGCTTTTATTTAGCCAGAAATCAAAAGTGTAAGTTTTTATGTGCTTAAAAGCATCTTCAGGCCGAATGAGCTGATTTCTGCCAATTGCAGCAAAACACTCAAAGGAAAGTGGGTTTGCCTTCATATTTGAGCCAGAACAACTCAGTTCAGCATGGAAATATCATTGCTACAGCTTTTATTTAGCCAGAAATCAAGAGTGTACGTTTTTATGCGCTTAAAAGCATTTTCAGGCCGAATGAGCTGATTTCTGCCAATTGCAGCAAAATACTGAAAGGAAAGTGGGTTTGGCTTTATATTTGACACAGAACAACTCAGTTCATCATGGAAATATCATTGCAACAGCTTTTATTTAGACAGAAATCAAGAGTGTAAGTTTTTATGCGCTTAAAAGCATTTTCAGGCCGAATGAGCTGATTTCTGCCAATTGCAGCAAAATACTGAAAGGAAAGTGGGTTTGCCTTCATATTTGACGCAGAACAACTCAGTTCAGCATGGAAATATCATTGCAACAGCTTTTATTTAGCCAGAAATCAAGAGTGTAAGTTTTTATGCGCTTAAAAGCATTTTCAGGCCGAATGAGCTGATTTCTGCCAATTGCAGCAAAATACTGAAAGGAAAGTGGGTTTGCCTTCATTTTTGACCCAGAACAACTCAGTTCAGCATGGAAATATCATTGCTACAGCTTTTATTTAGCCAGAAATCAAGAGTGTAAGTTTTTATGCGCTTAAAAGCATTTTCAGGCCGAATGAGCTGATTTCTGCCAATTGCAGCAAAATACTGAAAGGAAAGTGGGTTTACCTTCATATTTGACCCAGAACAACTCAGTTCAGCATCGCAATATCATAACAACAGCTTTTACTTAGCCAGAAATCAAGAGTGTAAGTTTTTATGCGCTTAAAATAATTTTCTGGCCGAATGAGCAAATATGATTGTTTCTGCCAAATGCAGCAAAATACTCAAAGGAAAGTGGGTTTGCCTTCATATTTGACCCAGAACAACTCAGTTCAGCATGGAAATATCATTGCTACAGCTTTTATTTAGCCAGAAATCAAGAGTGTAAGTTTTTATGCGCTTAAAAGCAAATTCAGGCCTAATTAGCAAATATGCTTGTTTCTGCCAAATGCAGCAAAATACTGAAAGGAAAGTGGGTTTGCCTTTATTTTTGACCCAGAACAACTCAGTTCAGCATGGAAATATCATTGCTACAGCTTTTATTTAGCCAGAAATCAAAAGTGTAAGTTTTTATGTGCTTAAAAGCATTTTCAGGCCGAATGAGCTGATTTCTGCCAATTGCAGCAAAACACTGAAAGGAAAGTGGGTTTGCCTTCATATTTGACCCTGAACAACTCAGTTCATCATGGAAATATCATTGCAACAGCTTTTATTTAGCCAGAAATCAAGAGTGTACGTTTTTATGCGCTTAAAAGCATTTTCAGGCCGAATGAGCTTATTTCTGCCAATTGCAGCAAAATGTCAGGATCTTGTTGCACTTCCTGTCCCTGGACTTTTATTTTGTGGCCCCTTCTCCTTACTTCCTGTCCTTGGTTCTTTTCCCCAGCTTTGCCCTCGTTGTCCCTCATTGTTTGCACCTGTTCCACCCTCTATTTAAATTCAGTCTTCCCTTCACTCCCCTGCCAGATCCTCGTCATTGTTAATGTGGTCTCTGCTATTGTGGTCACTGTCTTCATCGCGGGCATCATTGTTGTCATTAATACCCTCACCAACTCCACAGTAGACTCTGGACTTTTGGTAAAGCCTGAAACTTACGTTCCTCGAACTCTTGGGAAATCTGGACTCCTCCATCTTGGACTTTGGTATCCTGGACTCTGTTTCCTGTGTGGTTTTGGTCTGAGGTTTTGCCTTTTGTTTAATTCAGTATTTTGGTCTAGTCCATAGTTTTTCTCCGCTTGTTTTATCCGGGTTTCTTTCATGTTTAGGTTTGCCGGTGCCTTATGTTGAGTTTGTTTGTGACTGCCTGCCTTTAGTCCTTGTATTAATGTGCTCTTGTGGTTTAACGTTTATCTGTGCCTGATTTACCCAGTAGCCTCTGTTAGTTCTTTCTTCTTCTTTCTCTAACTTGTCCCCTGAGCCCGAGCTGTGTTTATTTCTGGTAATTCGGTTCCCCTCTTGTTTTCAAGTTAACTCCTTTCGTGTGCTGGTCCTGTTCATCTTTTACATCTCTTTCAATAAAAGCCCCTTATTTTGCAAACCCTCGCTCTGTCTCTTCTCTTGGGTCCATCCCTTAACCTAAACGTGACACAAAATACTGAAAGGAAAGTGGGTTTGCCTTCATATTTGACCCAGAACAACTCAGTTCAGCATGGAAATATCATTGCTACAGCTTTTTTTTAGCCAGAAATCAAGAGTGGAAGTTGTTATGCGCTTAAAAGCATTTTCAGGCCGAATGAGCTGATTTCTGCCAATTGCAGCAAAATACTGAAAGGAAAGTGGGTTTGCCTTCATAATTGACCCAGAACAACTCAGTTCAGCATCGCAATATCATAACAGCTTTTATTTAGCCAGAAATCAAGAGTGGAAGTTTTTATGCGCTTAAAATAATTTTCTGGCCGAATGAGCAAATATGCTTGTTTCTGCCAAATGCAGCAAAATACTGAAAGGAAAGTGGGTTTGCCTTCATATTTGACCCAGAACAACTCAGTTCATCATGGAAATATCATTGCAACAGCTGGAGAAGTGGAAAGCATGACACTCGCTAAGAAGAAGATAAATGTGGCAAAGTACTAAAACGGTACTGGTCTAGTAGTAAAGAAGCACGATGGTTGACAAACCAATAAAGTAGCAAAACAGCAATGAAAGAACAAAATTGGATGAAAATATAGAACAATTTCTATGAATAAATAGGCAGTAACACCAGCTTGTGCTGCCCGTAAACCCAAGCAAAAAAGCTTACAGCACCTGGTATTCCCAGGCGGTTTTCCTACCAAGTACTAACAAGGCCCGGCCCTATTTTCTGCCGAGATCGGCCGAGATCGGGCGCTTCTTTTTTTTTTTTTTTTTTATCTTTTTATTATCAAAAATACACTTTACAAAAAGAAATTAGGTATATACAGAGATAAGTAAACAAAACATTACATCCATAGGCCTTTCAACTAAATTAAACAACTTAAAGCAAGATCTATTTCTCTAATGTAAATACATATATTTATAAATATAGGGGGATAACCATAACCACACATTGTAAACCTGTCATATATCTATCTATCTATATATATCTATATATATATAGATCTATATATCTATATATATATATAGATATATATATATACACCCATACTTTTACACACATATACCTCTCTATATACATCCATATCTATATATATACATATATATACATACAAACATATATACAAACACACACACACATACATTATACACATATACATTCATATACACATACACATACCCATATATATATATATTTATATATATATAAATATATATACACACACACATACATACATACAAATACATATACAATAATAGGTCAATAAAATTCACCCAAAATCAAAGTGCAATCTACCCTCCCCATCTAACACACATAAATCATTTTTTACCCCCCATTTAATGAGAAACCCCTCATTATCAACCGAAAACAGAATACTCAAATAATGTGACACCATATTTTGAAAAATCAACACCCTCTTCATCTTTTTCCCTTCATACAATGCATAATTCCTGGCTATATACACAACATGACGAGCTACACTCAACAAGAAATTCACTAACCCCACATTTATTTTTGTATGTCCCTTGTCTAACCCAAAACACCACACCCAATCCCATGCCTCACCTTCCAAACCAGTCACCTTACACTTATTTCTTAATAAACTTTTTACCCAATTCCTGAATTTTTGTGTGACCGCACAGCACAACAACAAGTGATTAAAATCCTCATCCTCCATCCCGCAGACCGCACATGTTCTCACATATGTGTGCTTACTGATCTGGTGTAGGACGACAGAGACAAGCACTCTCCTGTGACGCAGTCTGAAATTTGTATTAGCTATCGCAGGGGGGAGCCATTTATCATGCATATTAGTCCAGATTGTAGAAGTGGGTCGGGTAGGGAACACATGCGACCATGAGGAGTTTGCTGTGGGCTGTTTGAATATCTTGTCAGTTAGAACCTTGTACCAAAATTTTGACTGTAAATCTTTGAAATCCCTATTTTTGAGATCACAGGAGAGTGAAAAATCAATTCTGCCATCCCCCACCAGCTCACCATCTGCTTCCTGCAACTTCTCCCTCCATTCCAGTGGCATTCTCTGACAGATATCTGTACAGAAATGTAACACCTTGGCCCATCTGATGTTCACACCTGTCCTTCTTACTTTTTTAAGGACTTCCAGAGGGTTTAAGGCCCCTGTCTGGTCCAGAACATCCCCAATTTGGTGAAACACCCCATTTAAGGCCCCCCGGCTAACCAGGAATCTCTCCCGGCCACCGAGACGCGGGTTACCAAAGATTGGTTGCTTAAGTACATCTACTTTCGAAATCAATTTGCACTCTAGATGTGGCAAGACCTGAACCCACGCCTCAGCGGCCTCCTGGAAAAGTGGGTCTGCATCTGCCACAGGCCGTGCCAGCGCACTGCTGCATAAATTGTACTCCCCACACGCACCCCTCCTCCTTATCTCTGCGTCCAAGTAGTCCTTCCAAATATAATCTGTCTTATCATATAGCCATTTTTTAAAAAGTTTCAGTCTTAAAGATATTAATTTGGTTTTCAAATCACAGAGATTCAAACCCCCTTTTGCGTATGGCCCAACTAGTGTCTTGTGAGCAATAGTGAAGGCCTTGCCTTTCCACAAGAAACCGCTGATAGCGCTGCACAGCCCGGACAGTACATCGCCCGGCAGGTGACAGACCTGCATGGCATAGACCAGCCCCGGCACTATTATGGAGTTTATAATGACCACTCTTCCCTTCAGCCCAAGACCTCTCATCTTCCACAGCCCAAGCCTGGACCTACACCACGCGAGCCTCTCCTCCCAGGTTTTGCGGACGCTGACCAGCGGCTGAGGACAAATATATATCCCAAGTAGCTTGACCTCAGTCTCACCCCTTTTAAAATTCAGACCCACATCCCCTAGAGCAGACCCGGGCCCACAAATAAGGCTGGATTTCTCCCTATTAACTCGCGCTCCCGCCGCCTGCTCATATGCTTCAAGGTGCTTTAGCACCTGTTGTAAACTCTCACCATCCTTAACCATAATACTTATATCATCCGCATACTGAGCTATTTTGAACTCATTACCTTTGGGAGATGTTATCCCCTTGATAAGCGGATCGGTTATAATGGATTGTGCAAGAGGCTCTGCTACAATTGCATATAGCATAGCAGACAGCGGACATCCCTGCCTTACTGATCTCTCTAGGGGGAAAGGATCTGTTAAGAGGCCGTTACATTTCACGACACTAGTAGCCCGGCTGTACAACAACTTCACCCATTCTCGAAAAATTGGGCCGAACCCAAAAACCCCCAGACATCCAAAGAGAAACTCATGACTGACCCTGTCAAATGCCTTCTCCAAGTCAACACTGAGGTATATGCCCCCTGTCATCATTAGATTTTCAAAAGACAACTTTGTTGACAGGATGCAGTCAGCAATATCCCTCCCAGGAATACTGTAAGTCTGGGTAGGCCCAATTATCGAGCCGATCACTCCTTTGAGCCTAAAACCCAGTACCTTAGTCAGGATCTTATAGTCAGTGTTGAGCAGGCTAATTGGTCTATAGTTTGCTAGGTCAGATTTTTCCCCTTTATTTTTATACACTAGAGTGATCACTCCCCTCATGAAGGACTCTGCGCACCTGCCCTCCTCCTGTATGGCCAAAAACAGTCTGCAGAGGACAGGGGCAAGCAGGTAACTGAAATGCTGATAGAATTCAGCTTAGAGACCGTCCGAACCTGGGCTCCTTGATGTATTCAGGGCTAAGATTGCCTCTTTCACTTCTTCCAGCTGGATGTTTTCATCACACAAAGCCGCATCCTCGTGACTGAGGGAGCAGCTAATTTTCCCAAGTACTTGATTTAACTTTATCTGTGATATCTTTTGCCTACTAAACAAATTGGAATAGAAATCTTGCACGGTTTGTAAAATATCCACTGAATCAGTATGTGTGTTACCCTCCGAGTCCTTTATTTCAGAAATATATGTTTTGGTCTGTTTCCTCTTTTCCAAACCCAGAAAAAATGCAGTACAGCGCTCACCTTTCAACATATGCTGCGCTTTGCTGCGGATCATTGCACCCCCGCATTTTCTCTCATCCAGCTGTCTCAACTGCTCCCTCAGCACAAGATACGTCTCCAACGGATGTCCACACCCAGCCTCAACCAACTCAAGCTCCTTTTTCAGGCGGTCCCTCTGCTCATCCTCCTCTCTTTTCTCTCTTTGTCTTTTCTCTCTGCTCAATGCGATGCAGCGCTTCTTGATTTTTAACTTAGTGCGCTCCCACCACTCAATGATGTCAACCACAAACTCACTTTGATCACATAGAGCAGAGAGAAAAGACTCCATTTTTGCTCTAAAAAATCCATCCTCTAAGAGGCTTGAATTAAAGCACCACAAGCCCCCATTCCTCTGCACCCTGCCCTCCCCTAGAGCCACTCTCAGAGAGGCATGATCACTCCAAGTGCAAAACTCATATTTACAGTTATTTAAAACCGTAACCAAACCTGACGCTAGCAAGCACAAATCTATTCTAGATTGTTTCAGCCTGCCCAACACCACTTGCCTGCGCGAATATGCACGGGTACCGGGGTTCAGTACTCTCCATGCATCCATCAAGTCACACTCTTCCATCCATTCAAACACAGCCGACCTACTAGTGTCATTCTTAAATTTATTGTTGACACCCACATCTATCCTAGCCAGTGTCAAATTCCAGTCCCCTATCACCACCGAGCGATCATCTGTCCATCTTTTACAGCGCCTGAAAAAAACCCTCCTCTCTCCTTCCCTATTTGGCCCATATAAATTCACAATTCTATATCTCTGACTCTGTTCAATTACATCAATCACCAGTAGCCTTCCCTGATCATCCTTAGAAATTTGCAGGACACTCTCAAACAATCCAGGCTTTACAAAGATTGCTACCCCTGCAGTTTTGTCTGGGGAGAGAGAATAAAAAAGATCCCCTCTCCAAAAGCACTTTATGCTTTTTATTGTCTCAGAGGTCCACCTGCATTCCTGGACGCACAGGATGTCACACAGCATTTTCCCGCAAAGCTGTTCAATTTTCTCAAAGTTTTTAAGACCATTCAAATTTTGAGAGAGAAGCAGCATTCCCAGAAAAAAAACTAAAATCGGCCCTGTCATTTTTTGGCATATTTCTTACCTTTATTTCTATACCCTCCCTCAGTTCCACTTGGCTTACCCTGCTGTGCCCTCTTCCTGACCCGTTTTACCCATTGGACATCCATCTCTAAATCTGAGTCCACGCTACTAGCCTGGGGAGCCAGCAGGGCTACATCAGAAGTGGGTATTCGAGTGGTGGACTCTATTTCATTTTGAGAGTGAGGCTCATTCGGCTCAGGCCGTGGTGAGCCTAGCCAGCCCCCTTCAGGGCGACTCGCCGCATCCCCGCTCCAGTCCGCCAGCACATGATCCATACTGGATCCTAGCTCATCGACCCCCTCATTTCTTATGCCCTCTTGCACCAACAAGTCAGCACTCTGTGACACCACCTCATCTCCAAGCTCATTCCCACTCTCTGTCTTGCTACCCAGGGCTGGCTCCTCTGCAGGCCTGACATTACTCCACTCATCATCAGAGATGGAGTCCCGGTCTACCTCCCCTTCCCCTTCACCTGCATTATGGCAATTACATTGCTCCGCTGGGGCATGGCACGCAACACACCTGTGCACCCAGGCATCACACTCACGTGCATAATGACCCTGTTTATTGCATTTAAAGCATGTGAAATCTGGGCAATCTCTAACTATATGCCCAGGCTGTAAACACATCCTACACACTTTAACTTGATTATTATGAATAACTCTGAAGTATTCTGGCCCTGTGGCCGTCATAAATTTCGAGGAATATGGTAATGACTGCACAGTTTCATTAAATTTAACTTTTACATATCTTGTTCCGTCCGCCACGTCAGTCCCAGGCCACAACCGTCTTTTAATAGGAGAGATTGCTCTCACTCCCCACACATCCAGTTTTTCTAAAATGTCCTCATCCGCAATATAGGCAGGCAAATTCAAAAATGACACCACCAATTCATCGATAACTAAAGTTTTCACCATCACCACTGCTCTACCCACTTTAAATCCATCTAAAAGTCTTTTCTTTCCAGCTTCGCTCTTGACCGTCACCTCATATTTATTCGGCCCCGTCTCACGCAATGCAACGATGCCTCCACACACATCACGCATTGCTCTCAGCAGTTCCATTGTCTTAACTTTCTCTTCTCCCACCACCTCAGCCAATACAGTCAAGTCCCTATCATACCGCATTTCTTTCCGTGTCTCTGTCGCTCCACCCGGCTCCGATCGCGTGCTTACCCGTTCTCCCTGTTGTCTCTCATCTGCCGCCAAACAGTCATTCTCCATTCTCCGTCCAGGCCGCTCCTTTGCAATCTCCATTCTTTTCTCAATCTGCTTGACACCCTTATTCAGCGACTTCCTCGTCTCCTCCGCCAGCTCCAGCTCATTCCCTCTCCATGCGCTTTCCCCATAGACGCCAATTTTCTCCGTATCCATTCTTCTCCTTCCACTCTTTCCAGCCACTGTTAAACAGGCTTCTTCTTCTCGCATGCCTCTGCCGTTCTCCATTATGAGCAGTCTATCAGAAATCGCGCGAAAAAGAAAACCCAAAAAAGTTCAAAAACTAGAAAAACCACAAAAAATAAAGGCGCCCCCGAACGGAGAAACTCCGCCGGGGGGTTTCATAAAAATAATGAATACAAACTCAAACGCACTACACTGGATAGGCCAAACACTAATACGAAAACGAAAAATGCACGTCAAACGCGAAGCAGCTCACATACGTGTCCCTTCCTGAAAGCACACTGACTCAGAAAGACCATACCCCTGTCCTCCTCCAATCGGGCGCTTAGAGAGCGGTGTGGCCGTAAGCTGCATTTGACATCATCAACAGCTCTTAAAAACGCTGGAGAAGCAGAATGCATGACACTTGCTAAGAAGAAGATAAATGTGGCAAAGTACAAAGTACTATAACTGTACTGGTCTGTTACGCCCCTGTCTAGGGGTTCAGGGTGCAACATACAAAGATAAATTAGTATGTTCCCTCTCTGATCCCCAAACCAAAATCCAGGATCGAGATGTTCCAACAGAATGATATTTATTTTAAACGAACATTTCCCACAGAAAGTGCTAGCTAGCCCGATAGAAATAAACAAACCAAAAGACAGTCGCTAACCCTAACTCCCAAATGTGAAAACAGTCCAAAGAAAATGGTAGTTCACCCCTACAGATCTAATACTATTTACAAAATATACAATTTATAAACAAAACCACGGCACAAAACCTAACAATTCAAAAATGCTAAATAAGGTTTGGAAACCAAGAACAGCAAACAGGTGCTGCTGCCAGAAAGAGCCTCGCTAGCTGTTGGGAACCGTACTTTTAAAACTCCAGGAAGTGTAGGATGGACCAATCAGCTTCCTGTACTGCCCCCCAATCCGGCCAATCAGGCAGGGCACCTATAAGAACAACAAAATAAAAACAACACATATGGCCAGGACCGTAACATGGTCTACTAGTAATGAAGCACAATGGTTGACAAACCAATAAAGTAGCAAAACCGCAATGAAAGAACAAAATTTGATGAAAATATAGAACAATTTCTATGAATAAATTGGCAGTAACACCAGCTTGTGCTGCCCGTAAACCCAAGCAAAAAAGCTTACAGCACCTGGTATTCCCAGGCGGTCTTCCTACCAAGTACTAACAAGGCCCGGCCCTATTTGGCAGCCGAGATCGGACGAGATCGGGCGCTTCGAGAGCAGTGTGGCCGTAAGCTGCATTTGATATCATCAACAGCTCCTAAAAACGCTGGAGAAGCAGAATGCATGACACTCGCTAAGAAGAAGATAAATGTGGCAAAGTACTAAAACGGTACCGGTCTAGTAGTAAAGAAGCACGATGGTTGACAAACCAATAAAGCAGCAAAACAGCAATGAAAGAACAAAATTTGATGAAAATATAGAACAATTTCTATGAATAAATAGGCAGTAACACCAGCTTGTGCTGCCCGTAAACCCAAGCAAAAAAGCTTACAGCACCTGGTATTCCCAGGCGGTCTTCCTACCAAGTACTAACCAGGCCCGGCTCTATTTGGGTGCCGAGATCGGACGAGATCGGGCGCTTAGAGAGCGGTGTGGCCGTAAGCTGCATTTGACATCATCAACAGCTCTTAAAAACGCTGGAGAAGCAGAATGCATGACACTTGCTAAGAAGAAGATAAATGTGGCAAAGTACAAAGTACTATAACTGTACTGGTCTGTTACGCCCCTGTCTAGGGGGTCAGGGTGCAACATACAAAGATAAATTAGCATGTTCCCTCTCTGATCCCCAAACCAAAATCCAGGATCGAGATGTTCCAATGGAATGATATTTATTTTAAACGAAAGAAAGTGTCAAACAAAACATGACACTACAACTCAGGGCGAACCAAGGCCAACATAATAAACAAAATAAGCCATTTCCCACAGAAAGTGCTAGCTAGCCTGATAGAAATAAACAATCCAAAAGACAGTTGCTAACCCTAACTCCCTATTGTGAAAACAAGAGAAAACAATCAAAAGAAAATGGCAGTTCACCCCTACAGATCTAATACTATTTACAAAATATACAATTTATAAACAAAACCACGGCACAAAACCTAACAATTCAAAAATGCTAAATAAGGTTTGGAAACCAAGAACAGCAAACAGGTGCTGCTGCCAGAAAGAGCCTCGCTAGCTGTTGGGAACCGTACTTTTAAAACTCCAGGAAGTGTAGGATGGACCAATCAGCTTCCTGCACTGCCCCCCAATCCGGCCAATCAGGCAGGGCACCTATAAGAACAACAAAATAAAAACAACACATATGGCCAGGACCGTAACATGGTCTACTAGTAATGAAGCACGATGGTTGACAAACCAATAAAGTAGCAAAACAGCAATGAAAGAACAAAATTTGATGAAAATATAGAACAATTTCTATGAATAAATAGGCAGTAACACCAGCTTGTGCTGCCCGTAAACCCAAGCAAAAAAGCTTACAGCACCTGGTATTCCCAGGCGGTCTTCCTACCAAGTACTAACCAGGCCCAGCTCTATTTGGCTGCCGAGATCGGACGAGATCGGGCGCTTAGAGAGCGGTGTGGCCGTAAGCTGCATTTAACATCATCAACAGCTCTTAAAAACGCTGGAGAAGCAGAATGCATGACACTTGCTAAGAAGAAGATAAATGTGGCAAAGTACAAAGTACTATAACTGTACTGGTCTGTTACGCCCCTGTCTAGGGGGTCAGGGTGCAACATACAAAGATAAATTAGCATGTTCCCTCTCCGATCCCCAAACCAAAATCCAGGATCGAGATGTTCCAACAGAATGATATTTATTTTAAATGAAAGAAAGTGTCAAACAAAACATGACACTACAACTCAGGGCGAACCAAGGCCAACATAACAAACAAAATAAGCCATTTCCCACAGAAAGTGCTAGCTAGCCTGATAGAAATAAACAAACCAAAAGACAGTCGCTAACCAACTGTGCTGTTGACCTACAGGGTACCGGTGGAAATTGGACTACTGTTGGTCGAAGACGAAGAAGAAGAGGAGGAAGGTGTGTTCGTAGGCAAAGAGAGAAGAGGAAAGCTAAGAATGTAGGACTGACAGTAGGGACTTTGAATGTTGGTACTATGACAGGGAAGGCTAGGGAGTTGATCGACATGATGCAGAGAAGGAAGGTGGACATACTGTGTGTCCAGGAGACCAGGTGGAAAGGTAGCAAGGCTAGAAGCTTAGGAGCAGGGTTCAAGTTGTTTTACCATGGGTCAGATAGGAAGAGAAATGGAGTAGGAGTTATATTGAAAGAGGATTTTGTGAGGAATGTTCTAGAGGTGAAAAGAGTATCAGACAGGTTGATGAGTCTGAAGCTGGAAGTTGAAGGGGTGATGTTCAATGTTGTGAGTGGTTATGCCCCACAGGTAGGATGTGAGTTAGAAGAGAAGGAGAAATTCTGGAGTGAGTTAGATGAAGTGATGCAGAGCATCCCCAGAGGTGAGAGAGTTGTCATTGGTGCAGATTTCAATGGGCATGTAGGTGAAGGGAACAGAGGTGATAAGACTGTTATGGGCAGGTTTGGTGTTCAGGACAGGAACGCAGAAGGTCAGATGGTGGTTGACTTTGCAAAGAGGATGGAAATGGCTGTAGTAAACACTTTCTTTCAGAAGAGGCAGGAACATAGGGTGACGTACAAGAGCGGAGGGAGAAGCACTCAGGTAGACTACATCTTGTGTAGACGTTGTAATCTGAAAGAGATCAGTGACTGTAAAGCATTGGTAGGGGAGAGTGTAGCCAGACAACACAGGATGGTGGTGTGTAAAATGATGCTGGTGGTGAGGAAGATAAGGAGGACTAAGGCAGAGCAGCGGACAAAGTGGTGGAAGTTGAAAAAGGAAGAATGTCGTTTAGTTTTCAGGGAGGAGCTGAGACAGACTCTGGGTGGTTTAGAGGTGCTTCCAGATGACTGGACTACTACAGCTAATTTGATCAGGGAGACAGGTAGGAGGGTACTCGGTGTGTCATCTGGAAAGAGGAAAGCGGACAAGGAGACTTGGTGGTGGAACGAGGAAGTTCAGGAGTGTATACAGAGAAAGAGGTTAGCTAAGAAGAAGTGGGACACTGAGAGGACTGAAGAGAGTAGACAGGAGTACAGGGAGATACAGCGTAAGGTGAAGATAGAGGTGGCACAGGCCAAACAAAGAGCATATGAGGACTTGTATGCTAGGTTGGACACTAAAGAGGGAGAGGTGGATTTGTACAGGTTGGCCAGACAAAGAGATAGAGATGGAAAGGATGTGCAGCAGGTTAGGGTGATTAAAGATAAGGATGGAAATGTATTGACAGGTGCCAGGAGTGTGATGGGAAGATGGAAGGAGTACTTTGAAGAGTTGATGAACGAGGAAAATGAAAGGGAACGAAGAGTAGAAGAGGTGACTGTTGTGGAGCAGGAAGTAGCAAAGATTAGTAAGAGTGAAGTGAGGAGGACATTGAAGAGGATGAAGAGTGGAAAGGCAGTTGGTCCTGATGACATACCTGTGGAGGTATGGAAGTGTCTAGGAGAGGCGGCAGTAGAGTTTTTGACTAGTTTGTTTAACAAGATCTTGGAGAGTGAGAGGATGCCAGAGGACTGGAGGAAAAGTGTACTGGTACCAATTTTTAAGAACAAGGGAGATGTGCAGAGCTGTGGCAACTACAGAGGAATAAAGCTGATGAGTCACACAATGAAGTTATGGGAAAGAGTAGTGGAAGCTCGGCTAAGGGCAGAGGTGAGTATTTGTGAGCAGCAATATGGTTTCATGCCTAGAAAGAGTACAACAGATGCAGTATTTGCTTTGAGGACGCTGATGGAGAAGTACAGAGAGGGTCATAGGGAGTTGCATTGTGTCTGCGTAGATTTAGAGAAAGCGTATGACAGGGTGCCGAGAGAGGAGCTGTGGTATTGTATGAGGACGTCTGGAGTGTCAGAGGTATGTTAGAGTGGTGCAGGACATGTATGAGAGCTGTAAGACAGTGGTGAGGTGCTGTAGGTGTGACAGAGGAGTTCAAGGTGGAGGTGGGTCTGCATCAAGGATCGGCTTTGAGCCCCTTCTTGTTTGCTCTGGTGATGGACAGACTGACAGATGAGATTAGACAAGAATCTCCCTGGACTATGATGTTTGCAGATGACATTGTTATTTGTAGTGAGAGCAGGGAGCAGGTGGAGGAAAATCTAGAGTGGTGGAGGTCTGCTCTGGAAAACAGAGGAATGAAGCTTAGCCGCAGCAAGACAGAATGGAGTGGTGGAGAAAAGTGTCAGGTGTGTTGTGTGATAAAAGAGTCTCAGCGAGAATGAAAGGAAAGGTGTTCAAGACGGTGGTGAGACCAGCAATGTTGTTCGGCTTAGAGACAGTGGCACTGAAGAAAAGACAGGAGGCAGAGCTGGAGGTAGCAGAGCTTAAGATGTTGAGGTTCTCTTTGGGAGTGACGAGGATGGACAGGATCAGGAGTGAGTACATCAGAGGGACAGCTCATGTTAGATGTTTTGGAGATAAAGTCAGAGAGGCCAGATTGAGGTGGTTTGGACATGTTCAGAGGAGAAACTGTGAATATATCGGTAGAAGGATGCTGAGGTTGGAGCTGCCAGGCAGGAGGTCTAGAGGAAGACCAAAGAGGAGATTTATGGATGTAGTGAGGGAGGACATGAAGTTAGTTGGTGTGAGAGAAGAGGATGTAGAGGACAGAGTTAGATGGAGGCACATGATTCGCTGTGGCGACCCCTGAAAGGGAGCAGCCGAAAGGAAAAGAAGAAGAAGGCCGAATCAACAAATATGCTTGTTTCTGCCAAATGCAGCAAAATACTGAAAGGAAAGTGGGTTTGCTTTCATATTTGACCTAGAACAACTCAGTTCATCATGGAAATATCATCGCAACATCTTTTATGTAGCCAGATAATCAAGAGTGTAAGTTTTTATGCGCTTAAAAGCATTTTCAGGCCGAATGAGCTGATTTCTGCCAATTGCAGGAAAATACTGAAAGGAAAGTGGGTTTGCCTTCATTTTTGACCCAGAAAAACTCAGTTCAGCATGGAAATATCATTGCTACAGCTTTTATTTAGCCAGAAATCAAGAGTGGAAGTTTTTATGCGCTTAAAAGCATTTTCAGGCCGAATTAGCAAATATGCTTGTTTCTGCCAAATGCAGCAAAATACTGAAAGGAAAGTGGGTTTGCTTTCATATTTGACCTAGAACAACTCAGTTCATCATGGAAATATCATCGCAACATCTTTTATGTAGCCAGAAATCAAGAGTGTAAGTTTTTATGCGCTTAAAAGCATTTTCAGGCCGAATGAGCAAATATGCTTGTTTCTGCCAAATGCAGCAAAATACTGAAAGGAAAGTGGGTTTGCCTTCATATTTGACCCAGAACAACTCAGTTCAGCATCGCAATATCATAGCAACAGCTTTTATTTAGCCAGAAATCAAGAGTGTACGTTTTTATGCGCTTAAAAGCATTGTCAGGCCGAATGAGCTGATTTCTGCCAATTGCAGCAAAATACTGAAAGGAAAGTGGGTTTGCCTTCATATTTGAGCCAGAACAACTCAGTTCAGCATGGAAATATCATTGCAACAGCTTTTATTTAGCCAGAAATCAAGAGTGTAAGTTTTTATGCGCTTAAAAGCATTTTCAGGCCGAATGAGCAAATATGCCTGTTTCTGCCAAATGCAGCAAAATACTGAAAGGAAAGTGGGTTTGCCTTTATTTTTGACCCAGAAAAACTCAGTTCAGCATGGAAATATCATGCAACAGCTTTTATTTATTCAGAAATTAAGAGTGTAAGTTTTTATGCGCTTAAAAGCATTTTCAGGCCGAATGAGCTGATTTCTGCCAATTGCAGGAAAATACTGAAAGGAAAGTGGGTTTGCCTTCATTTTTGACCCAGAACAACTCAGTTCAGCATGGAAATATCTTTGCTACAGCTTTTATTTAGCCAGAAATCAAGAGTGTAAGTTTTTATGCGCTTAAAAGCACTTTCAGGCCGAATGAGCTGACTTCTGCCAATTGCAGCAAAATACTGAAAGGAAAGTGGGTTTGCATTCATATTTGACCCAGAACAACTCAGTTC
The DNA here is from genome assembly GCF_033026475.1 of Channa argus. Taxonomy (NCBI): domain Eukaryota; kingdom Metazoa; phylum Chordata; class Actinopteri; order Anabantiformes; family Channidae; genus Channa; species Channa argus. The sequence continues at coordinate 370,646 of NW_027125251.1, read as the reverse complement.
AGCATAGAAATATCATGCAACAGCTTTTATTTATTCAGAAATCAAGAGTGTACGTTTTTATGCGCTTAAAAGCATTTTCAGGCCTAATGAGCAAATATGCTTGTTTCTGCCAAATGCAGCAAAATACTGAAAGGAAAGTGGGTTTGCCTTAATATTTGACCCACAACAACTCAGTTCAGCATGGAAATATCATTGCAACAGCTTTTATGTAGCCAGAAATCAAGAGTGTAAGTTTTTATGTGCTTAAAAGTATTTTCAGGCCGAATGAGCAAATATGCTTGTTTCTGCCAAATGCAGCAAAATACTGAAAGGAAAGTGGGTTTGCCTTCATATTTGACCCAGAACAACTCAGTTCAGCATGGAAATATCATTGCTACAGCTTTTATTTAGCCAGAAATCAAAAGTGTAAGTTTTTATGTGCTTAAAAGCATCTTCAGGCCGAATGAGCTGATTTCTGCCAATTGCAGCAAAACACTCAAAGGAAAGTGGGTTTGCCTTCATATTTGAGCCAGAACAACTCAGTTCAGCATGGAAATATCATTGCAACAGCTTTTATTTAGCCAGAAATCAAGAGTGTAAGTTTTTATGCACTTAAAAGCATTTTCAGGCCGAATGAGCAAATATGCCTGTTTCTGCCAAATGCAGCAAAATACTGAAAGGAAAGTGGGTTTGCCTTCATATTTGACCCAGAACAACTCAGTTCAGCATGGAAATATCATTGCAACATATTTTATGTAGCCAGAAATCAAGAGTGGAAGTGTTTATGCGCTTAAAAGCATTTTCAGGCCGAATGAGCTGATTTCTGCCAATTGCAGCAAAACACTGAAAGGAAAGTGGGTTTGGCTTTATATTTGACACAGAACAACTCAGTTCATCATGGAAATATCATTGCAACAGCTTTTATTTAGCCAGAAATCAAGAGTGTAAGTTTTTATGCGCTTAAAAGCATTTTCAGGCCGAATGAGCTGATTTCTGCCAATTGCAGCAAAATACTGAAAGGAAAGTGGGTTTGCCTTCATATTTGACGCAGAACAACTCAGTTCAGCATGGAAATATCATTGCAACAGCTTTTATTTAGCCAGAAATCAAGAGTGTAAGTTTTTATGCGCTTAAAAGCATTTTCAGGCCGAATGAGCTGATTTCTGCCAATTGCAGGAAAATACTGAAAGGAAAGTGGGTTTGCCTTCATTTTTGACCCAGAACAACTCAGTTCAGCATGGAAATATCATTGCTACAGCTTTTATTTAGCCAGAAATCAAGAGTGTAAGTTTTTATGCGCTTAAAAGCATTTTCAGGCCGAATGGCAAATATGCTTGTTTCTGCCAAATGCAGCAAAATACTGAAAGGAAAGTGGGTTTGCCTTCATATTTGACACAGAACAACTCAGTTCATCATGGAAATATCATTGCAACAGCTTTTATTTAACCAGAAATCAAGAGTGTAAGTTTTTATGCGCTTAAAAGCATTTTCAGGCCGAATGAGCTGATTTCTGCCAATTGCAGCAAAATACTGAAAGGAAAGTGGGTTTACCTTCATATTTGACCCAGAACAACTCAGTTCAGCATCGCAATATCATAACAACAGCTTTTACTTAGCCAGAAATCAAGAGTGTAAGTTTTTATGCGCTTAAAATAATTTTCTGGCCGAATGAGCAAATATGATTGTTTCTGCCAAATGCAGCAAAATACTCAAAGGAAAGTGGGTTTGCCTTCATATTTGACCCAGAACAACTCAGTTCAGCATGGAAATATCATTGCTACAGCTTTTATTTAGCCAGAAATCAAGAGTGTAAGTTTTTATGCGCTTAAAAGCAAATTCAGGCCTAATTAGCAAATATGCTTGTTTCTGCCAAATGCAGCAAAATACTGAAAGGAAAGTGGGTTTGCCTTTATTTTTGACCCAGAACAACTCAGTTCAGCATGGAAATATCATTGCTACAGCTTTTATTTAGCCAGAAATCAAAAGTGTAAGTTTTTATGTGCTTAAAAGCATTTTCAGGCCGAATGAGCTGATTTCTGCCAATTGCAGCAAAACACTGAAAGGAAAGTGGGTTTGCCTTCATATTTGACCCAGAACAACTCAGTTCATCATGGAAATATCATTGCAACAGCTTTTATTTAGCCAGAAATCAAGAGTGTACGTTTTTATGCGCTTAAAAGCATTTTCAGGCCGAATGAGCTGATTTCTGCCAATTGCAGCAAAATGTCAGGATCTTGTTGCACTTCCTGTCCCTGGACTTTTATTTTGTGGCCCCTTCTCCTTACTTCCTGTCCTTGGTTCTTTTCCCCAGCTTTGCCCTCGTTGTCCCTCATTGTTTGCACCTGTTCCACCCTCTATTTAAATTCAGTCTTCCCTTCACTCCCCTGCCAGATCCTCGTCATTGTTAATGTGGTCTCTGCTATTGTGGTCACTGTCTTCATCGCGGGCATCATTGTTGTCATTAATACCCTCACCAACTCCACAGTAGACTCTGGACTTTTGGTAAAGCCTGAAACTTACGTTCCTCGAACTCTTGGGAAATCTGGACTCCTCCATCTTGGACTTTGGTATCCTGGACTCTGTTTCCTGTGTGGTTTTGGTCTGAGGTTTTGCCTTTTGTTTAATTCAGTATTTTGGTCTAGTCCATAGTTTTTCTCCGCTTGTTTTATCCGGGTTTCTTTCATGTTTAGGTTTGCCGGTGCCTTATGTTGAGTTTGTTTGTGACTGCCTGCCTTTAGTCCTTGTATTAATGTGCTCTTGTGGTTTAACGTTTATCTGTGCCTGATTTACCCAGTAGCCTCTGTTAGTTCTTTCTTCTTCTTTCTCTAACTTGTCCCCTGAGCCCGAGCTGTGTTTATTTCTGGTAATTCGGTTCCCCTCTTGTTTTCAAGTTAACTCCTTTCGTGTGCTGGTCCTGTTCATCTTTTACATCTCTTTCAATAAAAGCCCCTTATTTTGCAAACCCTCGCTCTGTCTCTTCTCTTGGGTCCATCCCTTAACCTAAACGTGACACAAAATACTGAAAGGAAAGTGGGTTTGCCTTCATATTTGACCCAGAACAACTCAGTTCATCATGGAAATATCATTGCTACAGCTTTTATTTAGCCAGAAATCAAGAGTGTAAGTTTTTATGCGCTTAAAAGCATTTTCAAGCCGAATGAGCACATATGATTGTTTCTGCTAAATGCAGCAAAATACTGAAAGGAAAGTGGGTTTGCCTTCATATTTGAGCCAGAACAACTCAGTTCAGCATGGAAATATCATTGCAACAGCTGGAGAAGTGGAAAGCATGACACTCGCTAAGAAGAAGATAAATGTGGCAAAGTACTAAAACGGTACTGGTCTAGTAGTAAAGAAGCACGATGGTTGACAAACCAATAAAGTAGCAAAACAGCAATGAAAGAACAAAATTGGATGAAAATATAGAACAATTTCTATGAATAAATAGGCAGTAGCACCAGCTTGTGCTGCCCGTAAACCCAAGCAAAAAAGCTTACAGCACCTGGAATTCCCAGGCGGTCTTCCTACCAAGTACTAACCAGGCCCGGCTCTATTTGGCTGCCGTGATCGGACGAGATCGGGCGCTTAGAGAGCGGTGTGGCCGTAAGCTGCATTTGACATCATCAACAGCTCTTAAAAACGCTGGAGAAGCAGAATGCATGACACTTGCTAAGAAGAAAATAAATGTGGCAAAGTACTATAACTGTACTGGTCTGTTACGCCCCTGTCTAGGGGGTCAGGGTGCAACATACAAAGATAAATTAGCATGTTCCCTCTCCGATCCCCAAACCAAAATCCAGGATCGAGATGTTCCAACAGACTGATATTTATTTTAAACGAAAGAAAGTGTCAAACAAAACATGACACTACAACTCAGGGCGAACCAAGGCCAACATAATAAACAAAATAAGCCATTTCCCACAGAAAGTGCTAGCTAGCCTGATAGAAATAAACAAACCAAAAGACAGTCGCTAACCCTAACTCCCTAATGTGAAAACAGTCCAAAGAAAAAGGCAGTTCACCCCTACAGATTTAATACTATTGACAAAATATACAATTTATAAACAAAACCACAGCACAAAACCTAACCATTCAAAAATGCTAAATAAGGTTTGGAAACCAAGAACAGCAAACAGGTGCTGTTGCCAGAAAGAGCCTCGCTAGCTGTTGGGAACCGTACTTTTAAAACTCCAGGAAGTGTAGGATGCACCAATCAGCTTCCTGCACTGCCCCCCAATCTGGCCAATCAGGCAGGGCACCTATAAGAACAACTAAATAAAAACAACACATATGGCCAGGACTGTAACATGGTCTACTAGTAATGAAGCACGATGATTGACAAACCAATAAAGTAGCAAAACAGCAATGAAAAAACAAAATTTGATGAAAATATAGAACAATTTCTATGAATAAATAGGCAGTAACACCAGCTTGTGCTGCCCGTAAACCCAAGCAAAAAAGCTTACAGCACCTGGTATTCCCAGGCGGTTTTCCTACCAAGTACTAACAAGGCCCGGCCCTATTTTCTGCCGAGATCGGCCGAGATCGGGCGCTTCTTTTTTTTTTTTTTTTTTTTATCTTTTTATTATCAAAAATACACTTTACAAAAAGAAATTAGGTATATACAGAGATAAGTAAACAAAACATTACATCCATAGGCCTTTCAACTAAATTAAACAACTTAAAGCAAGATCTATTTCTCTAATGTAAATACATATATTTATAAATATAGGGGGATAACCATAACCACACATTGTAAACCTGTCATATATCTATCTATCTATATATATCTATATATATATAGATCTATATATCTATATATATATATAGATATATATATATACACCCATACTTTTACACACATATACCTCTCTATATACATCCATATCTATATATATACATATATACATACAAACATATATACAAACACACACACACATACATTATACACATATACATTCATATACACATACACATACCCATATATATATATATTTATATATATATATAAATATATATACACACACACATACATACATACATACATACATACATACACATACCCATATATATATATATTTATATATATATAAATATATATACACACACACATACATACATACAAATACATATACAATAATAGGTCAATAAAATTCACCCAAAATCAAAGTGCAATCTACCCTCCCCATCTAACACACATAAATCATTTTTTACCCCCCATTTAATGAGAAACCCCTCATTATCAACCGAAAACAGAATACTCAAATAATGTGACACCATATTTTGAAAAATCAACACCCTCTTCATCTTTTTCCCTTCATACAATGCATAATTCCTGGCTATATACACAACATGACGAGCTACACTCAACAAGAAATTCACTAACCCCACATTTATTTTTGTATGTCCCTTGTCTAACCCAAAACACCACACCCAATCCCATGCCTCACCTTCCAAACCAGTCACCTTACACTTATTTCTTAATAAACTTTTTACCCAATTCCTGAATTTTTGTGTGACCGCACAGCACAACAACAAGTGATTAAAATCCTCATCCTCCATCCCGCAGACCGCACATGTTCTCACATATGTGTGCTTACTGATCTGGTGTAGGACGACAGAGACAAGCACTCTCCTGTGACGCAGTCTGAAATTTGTATTAGCTATCGCAGGGGGGAGCCATTTATCATGCATATTAGTCCAGATTGTAGAAGTGGGTCGGGTAGGGAACACATGCGACCATGAGGAGTTTGCTGTGGGCTGTTTGAATATCTTGTCAGTTAGAACCTTGTACCAAAATTTTGACTGTAAATCTTTGAAATCCCTATTTTTGAGATCACAGGAGAGTGAAAAATCAATTCTGCCATCCCCCACCAGCTCACCATCTGCTTCCTGCAACTTCTCCCTCCATTCCAGTGGCATTCTCTGACAGATATCTGTACAGAAATGTAACACCTTGGCCCATCTGATGTTCACACCTGTCCTTCTTACTTTTTTAAGGACTTCCAGAGGGTTTAAGGCCCCTGTCTGGTCCAGAACATCCCCAATTTGGTGAAACACCCCATTTAAGGCCCCCCGGCTAACCAGGAATCTCTCCCGGCCACCGAGACGCGGGTTACCAAAGATTGGTTGCTTAAGTACATCTACTTTCGAAATCAATTTGCACTCTAGATGTGGCAAGACCTGAACCCACGCCTCAGCGGCCTCCTGGAAAAGTGGGTCTGCATCTGCCACAGGCCGTGCCAGCGCACTGCTGCATAAATTGTACTCCCCACACGCACCCCTCCTCCTTATCTCTGCGTCCAAGTAGTCCTTCCAAATATAATCTGTCTTATCATATAGCCATTTTTTAAAAAGTTTCAGTCTTAAAGATATTAATTTGGTTTTCAAATCACAGAGATTCAAACCCCCTTTTGCGTATGGCCCAACTAGTGTCTTGTGAGCAATAGTGAAGGCCTTGCCTTTCCACAAGAAACCGCTGATAGCGCTGCACAGCCCGGACAGTACATCGCCCGGCAGGTGACAGACCTGCATGGCATAGACCAGCCCCGGCACTATTATGGAGTTTATAATGACCACTCTTCCCTTCAGCCCAAGACCTCTCATCTTCCACAGCCCAAGCCTGGACCTACACCACGCGAGCCTCTCCTCCCAGGTTTTGCGGACGCTGACCAGCGGCTGAGGACAAATATATATCCCAAGTAGCTTGACCTCAGTCTCACCCCTTTTAAAATTCAGACCCACATCCCCTAGAGCAGACCCGGGCCCACAAATAAGGCTGGATTTCTCCCTATTAACTCGCGCTCCCGCCGCCTGCTCATATGCTTCAAGGTGCTTTAGCACCTGTTGTAAACTCTCACCATCCTTAACCATAATACTTATATCATCCGCATACTGAGCTATTTTGAACTCATTACCTTTGGGAGATGTTATCCCCTTGATAAGCGGATCGGTTATAATGGATTGTGCAAGAGGCTCTGCTACAATTGCATATAGCATAGCAGACAGCGGACATCCCTGCCTTACTGATCTCTCTAGGGGGAAAGGATCTGTTAAGAGGCCGTTACATTTCACGACACTAGTAGCCCGGCTGTACAACAACTTCACCCATTCTCGAAAAATTGGGCCGAACCCAAAAACCCCCAGACATCCAAAGAGAAACTCATGACTGACCCTGTCAAATGCCTTCTCCAAGTCAACACTGAGGTATATGCCCCCTGTCATCATTAGATTTTCAAAAGACAACTTTGTTGACAGGATGCAGTCAGCAATATCCCTCCCAGGAATACTGTAAGTCTGGGTAGGCCCAATTATCGAGCCGATCACTCCTTTGAGCCTAAAACCCAGTACCTTAGTCAGGATCTTATAGTCAGTGTTGAGCAGGCTAATTGGTCTATAGTTTGCTAGGTCAGATTTTTCCCCTTTATTTTTATACACTAGAGTGATCACTCCCCTCATGAAGGACTCTGCGCACCTGCCCTCCTCCTGTATGGCCAAAAACAGTCTGCAGAGGACAGGGGCAAGCAGGTAACTGAAATGCTGATAGAATTCAGCTTAGAGACCGTCCGAACCTGGGCTCCTTGATGTATTCAGGGCTAAGATTGCCTCTTTCACTTCTTCCAGCTGGATGTTTTCATCACACAAAGCCGCATCCTCGTGACTGAGGGAGCAGCTAATTTTCCCAAGTACTTGATTTAACTTTATCTGTGATATCTTTTGCCTACTAAACAAATTGGAATAGAAATCTTGCACGGTTTGTAAAATATCCACTGAATCAGTATGTGTGTTACCCTCCGAGTCCTTTATTTCAGAAATATATGTTTTGGTCTGTTTCCTCTTTTCCAAACCCAGAAAAAATGCAGTACAGCGCTGACCTTTCAACATATGCTGCGCTTTGCTGCGGATCATTGCACCCCCGCATTTTCTCTCATCCAGCTGTCTCAACTGCTCCCTCAGCACAAGATACGTCTCCAACGGATGTCCACACCCAGCCTCAACCAACTCAAGCTCCTTTTTCAGGCGGTCCCTCTGCTCATCCTCCTCTCTTTTCTCTCTTTGTCTTTTCTCTCTGCTCAATGCGATGCAGCGCTTCTTGATTTTTAACTTAGTGCGCTCCCACCACTCAATGATGTCAACCACAAACTCACTTTGATCACATAGAGCAGAGAGAAAAGACTCCATTTTTGCTCTAAAAAATCCATCCTCTAAGAGGCTTGAATTAAAGCACCACAAGCCCCCATTCCTCTGCACCCTGCCCTCCCCTAGAGCCACTCTCAGAGAGGCATGATCACTCCAAGTGCAAAACTCATATTTACAGTTATTTAAAACCGTAACCAAACCTGACGCTAGCAAGCACAAATCTATTCTAGATTGTTTCAGCCTGCCCAACACCACTTGCCTGCGCGAATACGCACGGGTACCGGGGTTCAGTACTCTCCATGCATCCATCAAGTCACACTCTTCCATCCATTCAAACACAGCCGACCTACTAGTGTCATTCTTAAATTTATTGTTGACACCCACATCTATCCTAGCCAGTGTCAAATTCCAGTCCCCTATCACCACCGAGCGATCATCTGTCCATCTTTTACAGCGCCTGAAAAAAACCCTCCTCTCTCCTTCCCTATTTGGCCCATATAAATTCACAATTCTATATCTCTGACTCTGTTCAATTACATCAATCACCAGTAGCCTTCCCTGATCATCCTTAGAAATTTGCAGGACACTCTCAAACAATCCAGGCTTTACAAAGATTGCTACCCCTGCAGTTTTGTCTGGGGAGAGAGAATAAAAAAGATCCCCTCTCCAAAAGCACTTTATGCTTTTTATTGTCTCAGAGGTCCACCTGCATTCCTGGACGCACAGGATGTCACACAGCATTTTCCCGCAAAGCTGTTCAATTTTCTCAAAGTTTTTAAGACCATTCAAATTTTGAGAGAGAAGCAGCATTCCCAGAAAAAAAACTAAAATCGGCCCTGTCATTTTTTGGCATATTTCTTACCTTTATTTCTATACCCTCCCTCAGTTCCACTTGGCTTACCCTGCTGTGCCCTCTTCCTGACCCGTTTTACCCATTGGACATCCATCTCTAAATCTGAGTCCACGCTACTAGCCTGGGGAGCCAGCAGGGCTACATCAGAAGTGGGTATTCGAGTGGTGGACTCTATTTCATTTTGAGAGTGAGGCTCATTCGGCTCAGGCCGTGGTGAGCCTAGCCAGCCCCCTTCAGGGCGACTCGCCGCATCCCCGCTCCAGTCCGCCAGCACATGATCCATACTGGATCCTAGCTCATCGACCCCCTCATTTCTTATGCCCTCTTGCACCAACAAGTCAGCACTCTGTGACACCACCTCATCTCCAAGCTCATTCCCACTCTCTGTCTTGCTACCCAGGGCTGGCTCCTCTGCAGGCCTGACATTACTCCACTCATCATCAGAGATGGAGTCCCGGTCTACCTCCCCTTCCCCTTCACCTGCATTATGGCAATTACATTGCTCCGCTGGGGCATGGCACGCAACACACCTGTGCACCCAGGCATCACACTCACGTGCATAATGACCCTGTTTATTGCATTTAAAGCATGTGAAATCTGGGCAATCTCTAACTATATGCCCAGGCTGTAAACACATCCTACACACTTTAACTTGATTATTATGAATAACTCTGAAGTATTCTGGCCCTGTGGCCGTCATAAATTTCGAGGAATATGGTAATGACTGCACAGTTTCATTAAATTTAACTTTTACATATCTTGTTCCGTCCGCCACGTCAGTCCCAGGCCACAACCGTCTTTTAATAGGAGAGATTGCTCTCACTCCCCACACATCCAGTTTTTCTAAAATGTCCTCATCCGCAATATAGGCAGGCAAATTCAAAAATGACACCACCAATTCATCGATAACTAAAGTTTTCACCATCACCACTGCTCTACCCACTTTAAATCCATCTAAAAGTCTTTTCTTTCCAGCTTCGCTCTTGACCGTCACCTCATATTTATTCGGCCCCGTCTCACGCAATGCAACGATGCCTCCACACACATCACGCATTGCTCTCAGCAGTTCCATTGTCTTAACTTTCTCTTCTCCCACCACCTCAGCCAATACAGTCAAGTCCCTATCATACCGCATTTCTTTCCGTGTCTCTGTCGCTCCACCCGGCTCCGATCGCGTGCTTACCCGTTCTCCCTGTTGTCTCTCATCTGCCGCCAAACAGTCATTCTCCATTCTCCGTCCAGGCCGCTCCTTTGCAATCTCCATTCTTTTCTCAATCTGCTTGACACCCTTATTCAGCGACTTCCTCGTCTCCTCCGCCAGCTCCAGCTCATTCCCTCTCCATGCGCTTTCCCCATAGACGCCAATTTTCTCCGTATCCATTCTTCTCCTTCCACTCTTTCCAGCCACTGTTAAACAGGCTTCTTCTTCTCGCATGCCTCTGCCGTTCTCCATTATGAGCAGTCTATCAGAAATCGCGCGAAAAAGAAAACCCAAAAAAGTTCAAAAACTAGAAAAACCACAAAAAATAAAGGCGCCCCCGAACGGAGAAACTCCGCCGGGGGGTTTCATAAAAATAATGAATACAAACTCAAACGCACTACACTGGATAGGCCAAACACTAATACGAAAACGAAAAATGCACGTCAAACGCGAAGCAGCTCACATACGTGTCCCTTCCTGAAAGCACACTGACTCAGAAAGACCATACCCCTGTCCTCCTCCAATCGGGCGCTTAGAGAGCGGTGTGGCCGTAAGCTGCATTTGACATCATCAACAGCTCTTAAAAACGCTGGAGAAGCAGAATGCATGACACTTGCTAAGAAGAAGATAAATGTGGCAAAGTACAAAGTACTATAACTGTACTGGTCTGTTACGCCCCTGTCTAGGGGGTCAGGGTGCAACATACAAAGATAAATTAGCATGTTCCCTCTCTGATCCCCAAACCAAAATCCAGGATCGAGATGTTCCAACGGAATGATATTTATTTTAAACGAAAGAAAGTGTCAAACAAAACATGACACTACAACTCAGGGCGAACCAAGGCCAACATAATAAACAAAATAAGCCATTTCCCACAGAAAGTGCTAGCTAGCCTGATAGAAATAAACAATCCAAAAGACAGTTGCTAACCCTAACTCCCTATTGTGAAAACAAGAGAAAACAATCAAAAGAAAATGGCAGTTCACCCCTACAGATCTAATACTATTTACAAAATATACAATTTATAAACAAAACCACGGCACAAAACCTAACAATTCAAAAATGCTAAATAAGGTTTGGAAACCAAGAACAGCAAACAGGTGCTGCTGCCAGAAAGAGCCTCGCTAGCTGTTGGGAACCGTACTTTTAAAACTCCAGGAAGTGTAGGATGGACCAATCAGCTTCCTGTACTGCCCCCCAATCCGGCCAATCAGGCAGGGCACCTATAAGAACAACAAAATAAAAACAACACATATGGCCAGGACCGTAACATGGTCTACTAGTAATGAAGCACGATGGTTGACAAACCAATAAAGTAGCAAAACAGCAATGAAAGAACAAAATTTGATGAAAATATAGAACAATTTCTATGAATAAATAGGCAGTAACACCAGCTTGTGCTGCCCGTAAACCCAAGCAAAAAAGCTTACAGCACCTGGTATTCCCAGGCGGTCTTCCTACCAAGTACTAACCAGGCCCAGCTCTATTTGGCTGCCGAGATCGGACGAGATCGGGCGCTTAGAGAGCGGTGTGGCCGTAAGCTGCATTTAACATCATCAACAGCTCTTAAAAACGCTGGAGAAGCAGAATGCATGACACTTGCTAAGAAGAAGATAAATGTGGCAAAGTACAAAGTACTATAACTGTACTGGTCTGTTACGCCCCTGTCTAGGGGGTCAGGGTGCAACATACAAAGATAAATTAGCATGTTCCCTCTCCGATCCCCAAACCAAAATCCAGGATCGAGATGTTCCAACAGAATGATATTTATTTTAAATGAAAGAAAGTGTCAAACAAAACATGACACTACAACTCAGGGCGAACCAAGGCCAACATAACAAACAAAATAAGCCATTTCCCACAGAAAGTGCTAGCTAGCCTGATAGAAATAAACAAACCAAAAGACAGTCGCTAACCCTAACTCCCTATTGTGAAAACAAGAGAAAACAATCAAAAGAAAATGGCAGTTCACCCCTACAGATCTAATACTATTTACAAAATATACAATTTATAAACAAAACCACGACACAAAACCTAATATTTCAAAAATGCTAAATAAGGTTTGGAAACCAAGAACAGCAAACAGGTGCTGCTGCCAGAAAGAGCCTCGCTAGCTGTTGGGAACCGTACTTTTAAAACTCCAGGAACTGTAGGATGGACCAATCAGCTTCCTGTACTGCCCCCCAATCCGGCCAATCAGGCAGGGCACCTATAAGAACAACAAAATAAAAACAACACATATGGCCAGGACCGTAACATGGTCTACTAGTAATGAAGCACGATGGTTGACAAACCAATAAAGTAGCAAAACAGCAATGAAAGAACAAAATTTGATGAAAATATAGAACAATTTCTATGAATAAATAGGCAGTAACACCAGCTTGTGCTGCCCGTAAACCCAAGCAAAAAAGCTTACAGCACCTGGTATTCCCAGGCTGTCTTCCTACCAAGTACTAACCAGGCCCGGCTCTATTTGGCTGCCGAGATCGGACGTGATCGGGCGCTTAGAGAGCGGTGTGGCCGTAAGCTGCATTTGACATCATCAACAGCTCTTAAAAACGCTGGAGAAGCAGAATGCATGACACTTGCTAAGAAGAAGATAAATGTTGCAAAGTACAAAGTACTATAACTGTACAGGTCTGTTACGCCCCTGTCTAGGGGGTCAGGGTGCAACATACAAAGATAAATTAGCATGTTCCCTCTCCGATCCCCAAACCAAAATCCAGGATCGAGATGTTCCAACAGAATGATATTTATTTTAAACGAAAGAAAGTGTCAAACAAAACATGACACTACAACTCAGGGCGAACCAAGGCCAACATAATAAACAAAATAAGCCATTTCCCACAGAAAGTGCTAGCTAGCCTGATAGAAATAAACAAACCAAAAGACAGTCGCTAACCAACTGTGCTGTTGACCTACAGGGTACCGGTGGAAATTGGACTACTGTTGGTCGAAGACGAAGAAGAAGAGGAGGAAGGTGTGTTCGTAGGCAAAGAGAGAAGAGGAAAGCTAAGAATGTAGGACTGACAGTAGGGACTTTGAATGTTGGTACTATGACAGGGAAGGCTAGGGAGTTGATCGACATGATGCAGAGAAGGAAGGTGGACATACTGTGTGTCCAGGAGACCAGGTGGAAAGGTAGCAAGGCTAGAAGCTTAGGAGCAGGGTTCAAGTTGTTTTACCATGGGTCAGATAGGAAGAGAAATGGAGTAGGAGTTATATTGAAAGAGGATTTTGTGAGGAATGTTCTAGAGGTGAAAAGAGTATCAGACAGGTTGATGAGTCTGAAGCTGGAAGTTGAAGGGGTGATGTTCAATGTTGTGAGTGGTTATGCCCCACAGGTAGGATGTGAGTTAGAAGAGAAGGAGAAATTCTGGAGTGAGTTAGATGAAGTGATGCAGAGCATCCCCAGAGGTGAGAGAGTTGTCATTGGTGCAGATTTCAATGGGCATGTAGGTGAAGGGAACAGAGGTGATAAGACTGTTATGGGCAGGTTTGGTGTTCAGGACAGGAACGCAGAAGGTCAGATGGTGGTTGACTTTGCAAAGAGGATGGAAATGGCTGTAGTAAACACTTTCTTTCAGAAGAGGCAGGAACATAGGGTGACGTACAAGAGCGGAGGGAGAAGCACTCAGGTAGACTACATCTTGTGTAGACGTTGTAATCTGAAAGAGATCAGTGACTGTAAAGCATTGGTAGGGGAGAGTGTAGCCAGACAACACAGGATGGTGGTGTGTAAAATGATGCTGGTGGTGAGGAAGATAAGGAGGACTAAGGCAGAGCAGCGGACAAAGTGGTGGAAGTTGAAAAAGGAAGAATGTCGTTTAGTTTTCAGGGAGGAGCTGAGACAGACTCTGGGTGGTTTAGAGGTGCTTCCAGATGACTGGACTACTACAGCTAATTTGATCAGGGAGACAGGTAGGAGGGTACTCGGTGTGTCATCTGGAAAGAGGAAAGCGGACAAGGAGACTTGGTGGTGGAACGAGGAAGTTCAGGAGTGTATACAGAGAAAGAGGTTAGCTAAGAAGAAGTGGGACACTGAGAGGACTGAAGAGAGTAGACAGGAGTACAGGGAGATACAGCGTAAGGTGAAGATAGAGGTGGCACAGGCCAAACAAAGAGCATATGAGGACTTGTATGCTAGGTTGGACACTAAAGAGGGAGAGGTGGATTTGTACAGGTTGGCCAGACAAAGAGATAGAGATGGAAAGGATGTGCAGCAGGTTAGGGTGATTAAAGATAAGGATGGAAATGTATTGACAGGTGCCAGGAGTGTGATGGGAAGATGGAAGGAGTACTTTGAAGAGTTGATGAACGAGGAAAATGAAAGGGAACGAAGAGTAGAAGAGGTGACTGTTGTGGAGCAGGAAGTAGCAAAGATTAGTAAGAGTGAAGTGAGGAGGACATTGAAGAGGATGAAGAGTGGAAAGGCAGTTGGTCCTGATGACATACCTGTGGAGGTATGGAAGTGTCTAGGAGAGGCGGCAGTAGAGTTTTTGACTAGTTTGTTTAACAAGATCTTGGAGAGTGAGAGGATGCCAGAGGACTGGAGGAAAAGTGTACTGGTACCAATTTTTAAGAACAAGGGAGATGTGCAGAGCTGTGGCAACTACAGAGGAATAAAGCTGATGAGTCACACAATGAAGTTGTGGGAAAGAGTAGTGGAAGCTCGGCTAAGGGCAGAGGTGAGTATTTGTGAGCAGCAATATGATTTCATGCCTAGAAAGAGTACAACAGATGCAGTATTTGCTTTGAGGACGCTGATGGAGAAGTACAGAGAGGGTCATAGGGAGTTGCATTGTGTCTGCGTAGATTTAGAGAAAGCGTATGACAGGGTGCCGAGAGAGGAGCTGTGGTATTGTATGAGGACGTCTGGAGTGTCAGAGGTATGTTAGAGTGGTGCAGGACATGTATGAGAGCTGTAAGACAGTGGTGAGGTGCTGTAGGTGTGACAGAGGAGTTCAAGGTGGAGGTGGGTCTGCATCAAGGATCGGCTTTGAGCCCCTTCTTGTTTGCTCTGGTGATGGACAGACTGACAGATGAGATTAGACAAGAATCTCCCTGGACTATGATGTTTGCAGATGACATTGTTATTTGTAGTGAGAGCAGGGAGCAGGTGGAGGAAAATCTAGAGTGGTGGAGGTCTGCTCTGGAAAACAGAGGAATGAAGCTTAGCCGCAGCAAGACAGAATACATGTGTGTGAATGAGAGGGACCCAGGTGGAACGGTGAGGTTACAGGGAGCAGAGGTGAAGAAGGTGCAGGACTTTAAGTATTTAGGGTCAACGGTTCAGAGCAACGGTGAGTGTGGAAAAGAGGTGAAGAGGCGAGTGCAGGCAGGTTGGAACGGGTGGAGAAAAGTGTCAGGTGTGTTGTGTGATAAAAGAGTCTCAGCGAGAATGAAAGGAAAGGTGTTCAAGACGGTGGTGAGACCAGCAATGTTGTTCGGCTTAGAGACAGTGGCACTGAAGAAAAGACAGGAGGCAGAGCTGGAGGTAGCAGAGCTTAAGATGTTGAGGTTCTCTTTGGGAGTGACGAGGATGGACAGGATCAGGAGTGAGTACATCAGAGGGACAGCTCATGTTAGATGTTTTGGAGATAAAGTCAGAGAGGCCAGATTGAGGTGGTTTGGACATGTTCAGAGGAGAAACTGTGAATATATCGGTAGAAGGATGCTGAGGTTGGAGCTGCCAGGCAGGAGGTCTAGAGGAAGACCAAAGAGGAGATTTATGGATGTAGTGAGGGAGGACATGAAGTTAGTTGGTGTGAGAGAAGAGGATGTAGAGGACAGAGTTAGATGGAGGCACATGATTCGCTGTGGCGACCCCTGAAAGGGAGCAGCCGAAAGGAAAAGAAGAAGAAGGCCGAATCAACAAATATGCTTGTTTCTGCCAAATGCAGCAAAATACTGAAAGGAAAGTGGGTTTGCTTTCATATTTGACCTAGAACAACTCAGTTCATCATGGAAATATCATCGCAACATCTTTTATGTAGCCAGATAATCAAGAGTGTAAGTTTTTATGCGCTTAAAAGCATTTTCAGGCCGAATGAGCTGATTTCTGCCAATTGCAGGAAAATACTGAAAGGAAAGTGGGTTTGCCTTCATTTTTGACCCAGAAAAACTCAGTTCAGCATGGAAATATCATTGCTACAGCTTTTATTTAGCCAGAAATCAAGAGTGGAAGTTTTTATGCGCTTAAAAGCATTTTCAGGCCGAATTAGCAAATATGCTTGTTTCTGCCAAATGCAGCAAAATACTGAAAGGAAAGTGGGTTTGCATTCATATTTGACCCAGAACAACTCAGTTCAGCATAGAAATATCATGCAACAGCTTTTATTTATTCAGAAATCAAGAGTGTACGTTTTTATGCGCTTAAAAGCATTTTCAGGCCTAATGAGCAAATATGCTTGTTTCTGCCAAATGCAGCAAAATACTGAAAGGAAAGTGGGTTTGCCTTCATATTTGACCCAGAACAACTCAGTTCAGCATGGAAATATCATCGCAACATCTTTTATGTAGCCAGAAATCAAGAGTGTAAGTTTTTATGTGCTTAAAAGCATTTTCAGGCCGAATGAGCAAATATGCTTGTTTCTGCCAAATGCAGCAAAATACTGAAAGGAAAGTGGGTTTGCCTTCATATTTGACCCAGAACAACTCAGTTCAGCATGGAAATATCATTGCTACAGCTTTTATTTAGCCAGAAATCAAAAGTGTAAGTTTTTATGTGCTTAAAAGCATCTTCAGGCCGAATGAGCTGATTTCTGCCAATTGCAGCAAAACACTCAAAGGAAAGTGGGTTTGCCTTCATATTTGAGCCAGAACAACTCAGTTCAGCATGGAAATATCATTGCAACAGCTTTTATTTAGCCAGAAATCAAGAGTGTAAGTTTTTATGCACTTAAAAGCATTTTCAGGCCGAATGAGCAAATATGCCTGTTTCTGCCAAATGCAGCAAAATACTGAAAGGAAAGTGGGTTTGCCTTCATATTTGACCCAGAACAACTCAGTTCAGCATGGAAATATCATTGCAACATATTTTATGTAGCCAGAAATCAAGAGTGGAAGTGTTTATGCGCTTAAAAGCATTTTCAGGCCGAATGTGCAAATATGCTTGTTTCTGCCAAATGCAGCAAAATACTAAAAGGAAAGTGGGTTCGCCTTCATATTTGACCGCGAACAACTCAGTTCAGCATGGAAATATCATTGCAACAGGTTTTATTTAGCCAGAAATCAAGAGTGTAAGATTTTATGCGCTTAAAAGCATTTTCAGGCCTAATGAGCAAATATGCTTGTTTCTGCCAAATGTAGCAAATTACTGAAAGGAAAGTGGGTTTGCCTTCATATTTGACCCAGAACAACTCAGTTCAGCATGGAAATATCATTGCTACAGCTTTTATTTAGCCAGAAATCAAGAGTGTACGTTTTTATGCGCTTAAAAGCATTTTCAGGCCGAATGAGCTGATTTCTGCCAATTGCAGCAAAATACTGAAAAGAAAAGTGGGTTTGGCTTTATATTTGACACAGAACAACTCAGTTCATCATGGAAATATCATTGCAACAGCTTTTATTTAGCCAGAAATCAAGAGTGTAAGTTTTTATGCGCTTAAAAGCATTTTCAGGCCGAATGAGCTGATTTCTGCCAATTGCAGGAAAATACTGAAAGGAAAGTGGGTTTGCCTTCATTTTTGACCCAGAACAACTCAGTTCAGCATGGAAATATCATTGCTACAGCTTTTATTTAGCCAGAAATCAAGAGTGTAAGTTTTTATGCGCTTAAAAGCATTTTCAGGCCGAATGGCAAATATGCTTGTTTCTGCCAAATGCAGCAAAATACTGAAAGGAAAGTGGGTTTGCCTTCATATTTGACCCAGAACAACTCAGTTCAGCATGGAAATATCATTGCTACAGCTTTTATTTAGCCAGAAATCAAGAGTGTAAGTTTTTATGCGCTTAAAAGCAAATTCAGGCCTAATTAGCAAATATGCTTGTTTCTGCCAAATGCAGCAAAATACTGAAAGGAAAGTGGGTTTGCCTTTATTTTTGACCCAGAACAACTCAGTTCAGCATGGAAATATCATTGCTACAGCTTTTATTTAGCCAGAAATCAAAAGTGTAAGTTTTTATGTGCTTAAAAGCATTTTCAGGCCGAATGAGCTGATTTCTGCCAATTGCAGCAAAACACTGAAAGGAAAGTGGGTTTGCCTTCATATTTGACCCAGAACAACTCAGTTCATCATGGAAATATCATTGCAACAGCTTTTATTTAGCCAGAAATCAAGAGTGTACGTTTTTATGCGCTTAAAAGCATTTTCAGGCCGAATGAGCTGATTTCTGCCAATTGCAGCAAAATGTCAGGATCTTGTTGCACTTCCTGTCCCTGGACTTTTATTTTGTGGCCCCTTCTCCTTACTTCCTGTCCTTGGTTCTTTTCCCCAGCTTTGCCCTCGTTGTCCCTCATTGTTTGCACCTGTTCCACCCTCTATTTAAATTCAGTCTTCCCTTCACTCCCCTGCCAGATCCTCGTCATTGTTAATGTGGTCTCTGCTATTGTGGTCACTGTCTTCATCGCGGGCATCATTGTTGTCATTAATACCCTCACCAACTCCACAGTAGACTCTGGACTTTTGGTAAAGCCTGAAACTTACGTTCCTCGAACTCTTGGGAAATCTGGACTCCTCCATCTTGGACTTTGGTATCCTGGACTCTGTTTCCTGTGTGGTTTTGGTCTGAGGTTTTGCCTTTTGTTTAATTCAGTATTTTGGTCTAGTCCATAGTTTTTCTCCGCTTGTTTTATCCGGGTTTCTTTCATGTTTAGGTTTGCCGGTGCCTTATGTTGAGTTTGTTTGTGACTGCCTGCCTTTAGTCCTTGTATTAATGTGCTCTTGTGGTTTAACGTTTATCTGTGCCTGATTTACCCAGTAGCCTCTGTTAGTTCTTTCTTCTTCTTTCTCTAACTTGTCCCCTGAGCCCGAGCTGTGTTTATTTCTGGTAATTCGGTTCCCCTCTTGTTTTCAAGTTAACTCCTTTCGTGTGCTGGTCCTGTTCATCTTTTACATCTCTTTCAATAAAAGCCCCTTATTTTGCAAACCCTCGCTCTGTCTCTTCTCTTGGGTCCATCCCTTAACCTAAACGTGACACAAAATACTGAAAGGAAAGTGGGTTTGCCTTCATATTTGACCCAGAACAACTCAGTTCAGCATGGAAATATCATTGCTACAGCTTTTATTTAGCCAGAAATCAAGAGTGGAAGTTTTTATGCGCTTAAAAGCATTTTCAAGCCGAATGAGCACATATGATTGTTTCTGCTAAATGCAGCAAAATACTGAAAGGAAAGTGGGTTTGCCTTCATATTTGAGCCAGAACAACTCAGTTCAGCATGGAAATATCATTGCAACAGCTGGAGAAGTGGAAAGCATGACACTCGCTAAGAAGAAGATAAATGTGGCAAAGTACTAAAACGGTACTGGTCTAGTAGTAAAGAAGCACGATGGTTGACAAACCAATAAAGTAGCAAAACAGCAATGAAAGAACAAAATTGGATGAAAATATAGAACAATTTCTATGAATAAATAGGCAGTAGCACCAGCTTGTGCTGCCCGTAAACCCAAGCAAAAAAGCTTACAGCACCTGGAATTCCCAGGCGGTCTTCCTACCAAGTACTAACCAGGCCCGGCTCTATTTGGCTGCCGTGATCGGACGAGATCGGGCGCTTAGAGAGCGGTGTGGCCGTAAGCTGCATTTGACATCATCAACAGCTCTTAAAAACGCTGGAGAAGCAGAATGCATGACACTTGCTAAGAAGAAAATAAATGTGGCAAAGTACTATAACTGTACTGGTCTGTTACGCCCCTGTCTAGGGGGTCAGGGTGCAACATACAAAGATAAATTAGCATGTTCCCTCTCCGATCCCCAAACCAAAATCCAGGATCGAGATGTTCCAACAGACTGATATTTATTTTAAACGAAAGAAAGTGTCAAACAAAACATGACACTACAACTCAGGGCGAACCAAGGCCAACATAATAAACAAAATAAGCCATTTCCCACAGAAAGTGCTAGCTAGCCTGATAGAAATAAACAAACCAAAAGACAGTCGCTAACCCTAACTCCCTAATGTGAAAACAGTCCAAAGAAAAAGGCAGTTCACCCCTACAGATTTAATACTATTGACAAAATATACAATTTATAAACAAAACCACAGCACAAAACCTAACCATTCAAAAATGCTAAATAAGGTTTGGAAACCAAGAACAGCAAACAGGTGCTGTTGCCAGAAAGAGCCTCGCTAGCTGTTGGGAACCGTACTTTTAAAACTCCAGGAAGTGTAGGATGCACCAATCAGCTTCCTGCACTGCCCCCCAATCTGGCCAATCAGGCAGGGCACCTATAAGAACAACTAAATAAAAACAACACATATGGCCAGGACTGTAACATGGTCTACTAGTAATGAAGCACGATGATTGACAAACCAATAAAGTAGCAAAACAGCAATGAAAAAACAAAATTTGATGAAAATATAGAACAATTTCTATGAATAAATAGGCAGTAACACCAGCTTGTGCTGCCCGTAAACCCAAGCAAAAAAGCTTACAGCACCTGGTATTCCCAGGCGGTCTTCCTACCAAGTACTAACCAGGCCCGGCCCTATTTGGCTGCCGAGATCGGCCGAGATCGGGCGCTTCTTTTTTTTTTTTTTTTTTTTATCTTTTTATTATCAAAAATACACTTTACAAAAAGAAATTAGGTATATACAGAGATAAGTAAACAAAACATTACATCCATAGGCCTTTCAACTAAATTAAACAACTTAAAGCAAGATCTATTTCTCTAATGTAAATACATATATTTATAAATATAGGGGGATAACCATAACCACACATTGTAAACCTGTCATATATCTATCTATCTATATATATCTATATATATATAGATCTATATATCTATATATATATATAGATCTATATATATATATATACACCCATACTTTTACACACATATACCTCTCTATATACATCCATATCTATATATATACATATATATACATACAAACATATATACAAACACACACACACATACATTATACACATATACATTCATATACACATACACATACCCATATATATATATATTTATATATATATAAATATATATACACACACACATACATACATACAAATACATATACAATAATAGGTCAATAAAATTCACCCAAAATCAAAGTGCAATCTACCCTCCCCATCTAACACACATAAATCATTTTTTACCCCCCATTTAATGAGAAACCCCTCATTATCAACCGAAAACAGAATACTCAAATAATGTGACACCATATTTTGAAAAATCAACACCCTCTTCATCTTTTTCCCTTCATACAATGCATAATTCCTGGCTATATACACAACATGACGAGCTACACTCAACAAGAAATTCACTAACCCCACATTTATTTTTGTATGTCCCTTGTCTAACCCAAAACACCACACCCAATCCCATGCCTCACCTTCCAAACCAGTCACCTTACACTTATTTCTTAATAAACTTTTTACCCAATTCCTGAATTTTTGTGTGACCGCACAGCACAACAACAAGTGATTAAAATCCTCATCCTCCATCCCGCAGACCGCACATGTTCTCACATATGTGTGCTTACTGATCTGGTGTAGGACGACAGAGACAAGCACTCTCCTGTGACGCAGTCTGAAATTTGTATTAGCTATCGCAGGGGGGAGCCATTTATCATGCATATTAGTCCAGATTGTAGAAGTGGGTCGGGTAGGGAACACATGCGACCATGAGGAGTTTGCTGTGGGCTGTTTGAATATCTTGTCAGTTAGAACCTTGTACCAAAATTTTGACTGTAAATCTTTGAAATCCCTATTTTTGAGATCACAGGAGAGTGAAAAATCAATTCTGCCATCCCCCACCAGCTCACCATCTGCTTCCTGCAACTTCTCCCTCCATTCCAGTGGCATTCTCTGACAGATATCTGTACAGAAATGTAACACCTTGGCCCATCTGATGTTCACACCTGTCCTTCTTACTTTTTTAAGGACTTCCAGAGGGTTTAAGGCCCCTGTCTGGTCCAGAACATCCCCAATTTGGTGAAACACCCCATTTAAGGCCCCCCGGCTAACCAGGAATCTCTCCCGGCCACCGAGACGCGGGTTACCAAAGATTGGTTGCTTAAGTACATCTACTTTCGAAATCAATTTGCACTCTAGATGTGGCAAGACCTGAACCCACGCCTCAGCGGCCTCCTGGAAAAGTGGGTCTGCATCTGCCACAGGCCGTGCCAGCGCACTGCTGCATAAATTGTACTCCCCACACGCACCCCTCCTCCTTATCTCTGCGTCCAAGTAGTCCTTCCAAATATAATCTGTCTTATCATATAGCCATTTTTTAAAAAGTTTCAGTCTTAAAGATATTAATTTGGTTTTCAAATCACAGAGATTCAAACCCCCTTTTGCGTATGGCCCAACTAGTGTCTTGTGAGCAATAGTGAAGGCCTTGCCTTTCCACAAGAAACCGCTGATAGCGCTGCACAGCCCGGACAGTACATCGCCCGGCAGGTGACAGACCTGCATGGCATAGACCAGCCCCGGCACTATTATGGAGTTTATAATGACCACTCTTCCCTTCAGCCCAAGACCTCTCATCTTCCACAGCCCAAGCCTGGACCTACACCACGCGAGCCTCTCCTCCCAGGTTTTGCGGACGCTGACCAGCGGCTGAGGACAAATATATATCCCAAGTAGCTTGACCTCAGTCTCACCCCTTTTAAAATTCAGACCCACATCCCCTAGAGCAGACCCGGGCCCACAAATAAGGCTGGATTTCTCCCTATTAACTCGCGCTCCCGCCGCCTGCTCATATGCTTCAAGGTGCTTTAGCACCTGTTGTAAACTCTCACCATCCTTAACCATAATACTTATATCATCCGCATACTGAGCTATTTTGAACTCATTACCTTTGGGAGATGTTATCCCCTTGATAAGCGGATCGGTTATAATGGATTGTGCAAGAGGCTCTGCTACAATTGCATATAGCATAGCAGACAGCGGACATCCCTGCCTTACTGATCTCTCTAGGGGGAAAGGATCTGTTAAGAGGCCGTTACATTTCACGACACTAGTAGCCCGGCTGTACAACAACTTCACCCATTCTCGAAAAATTGGGCCGAACCCAAAAACCCCCAGACATCCAAAGAGAAACTCATGACTGACCCTGTCAAATGCCTTCTCCAAGTCAACACTGAGGTATATGCCCCCTGTCATCATTAGATTTTCAAAAGACAACTTTGTTGACAGGATGCAGTCAGCAATATCCCTCCCAGGAATACTGTAAGTCTGGGTAGGCCCAATTATCGAGCCGATCACTCCTTTGAGCCTAAAACCCAGTACCTTAGTCAGGATCTTATAGTCAGTGTTGAGCAGGCTAATTGGTCTATAGTTTGCTAGGTCAGATTTTTCCCCTTTATTTTTATACACTAGAGTGATCACTCCCCTCATGAAGGACTCTGCGCACCTGCCCTCCTCCTGTATGGCCAAAAACAGTCTGCAGAGGACAGGGGCAAGCAGGTAACTGAAATGCTGATAGAATTCAGCTTAGAGACCGTCCGAACCTGGGCTCCTTGATGTATTCAGGGCTAAGATTGCCTCTTTCACTTCTTCCAGCTGGATGTTTTCATCACACAAAGCCGCATCCTCGTGACTGAGGGAGCAGCTAATTTTCCCAAGTACTTGATTTAACTTTATCTGTGATATCTTTTGCCTACTAAACAAATTGGAATAGAAATCTTGCACGGTTTGTAAAATATCCACTGAATCAGTATGTGTGTTACCCTCCGAGTCCTTTATTTCAGAAATATATGTTTTGGTCTGTTTCCTCTTTTCCAAACCCAGAAAAAATGCAGTACAGCGCTCACCTTTCAACATATGCTGCGCTTTGCTGCGGATCATTGCACCCCCGCATTTTCTCTCATCCAGCTGTCTCAACTGCTCCCTCAGCACAAGATACGTCTCCAACGGATGTCCACACCCAGCCTCAACCAACTCAAGCTCCTTTTTCAGGCGGTCCCTCTGCTCATCCTCCTCTCTTTTCTCTCTTTGTCTTTTCTCTCTGCTCAATGCGATGCAGCGCTTCTTGATTTTTAACTTAGTGCGCTCCCACCACTCAATGATGTCAACCACAAACTCACTTTGATCACATAGAGCAGAGAGAAAAGACTCCATTTTTGCCCTAAAAAACCCATCCTCTAAGAGGCTTGAATTAAAGCACCACAAGCCCCCATTCCTCTGCACCCTGCCCTCCCCTAGAGCCACTCTCAGAGAGGCATGATCACTCCAAGTGCAAAACTCATATTTACAGTTATTTAAAACCGTAACCAAACCTGACGCTAGCAAGCACAAATCTATTCTAGATTGTTTCAGCCTGCCCAACACCACTTGCCTGCGCGAATACGCACGGGTACCGGGGTTCAGTACTCTCCATGCATCCATCAAGTCACACTCTTCCATCCATTCAAACACAGCCGACCTACTAGTGTCATTCTTAAATTTATTGTTGACACCCACATCTATCCTAGCCAGTGTCAAATTCCAGTCCCCTATCACCACCGAGCGATCATCTGTCCATCTTTTACAGCGCCTGAAAAAAACCCTCCTCTCTCCTTCCCTATTTGGCCCATATAAATTCACAATTCTATATCTCTGACTCTGTTCAATTACATCAATCACCAGTAGCCTTCCCTGATCATCCTTAGAAATTTGCAGGACACTCTCAAACAATCCAGGCTTTACAAAGATTGCTACCCCTGCAGTTTTGTCTGGGGAGAGAGAATAAAAAAGATCCCCTCTCCAAAAGCACTTTATGCTTTTTATTGTCTCAGAGGTCCACCTGCATTCCTGGACGCACAGGATGTCACACAGCATTTTCCCGCAAAGCTGTTCAATTTTCTCAAAGTTTTTAAGACCATTCAAATTTTGAGAGAGAAGCAGCATTCCCAGAAAAAAAACTAAAATCGGCCCTGTCATTTTTTGGCATATTTCTTACCTTTATTTCTATACCCTCCCTCAGTTCCACTTGGCTTACCCTGCTGTGCCCTCTTCCTGACCCGTTTTACCCATTGGACATCCATCTCTAAATCTGAGTCCACGCTACTAGCCTGGGGAGCCAGCAGGGCTACATCAGAAGTGGGTATTCGAGTGGTGGACTCTATTTCATTTTGAGAGTGAGGCTCATTCGGCTCAGGCCGTGGTGAGCCTAGCCAGCCCCCTTCAGGGCGACTCGCCGCATCCCCGCTCCAGTCCGCCAGCACATGATCCATACTGGATCCTAGCTCATCGACCCCCTCATTTCTTATGCCCTCTTGCACCAACAAGTCAGCACTCTGTGACACCACCTCATCTCCAAGCTCATTCCCACTCTCTGTCTTGCTACCCAGGGCTGGCTCCTCTGCAGGCCTGACATTACTCCACTCATCATCAGAGATGGAGTCCCGGTCTACCTCCCCTTCCCCTTCACCTGCATTATGGCAATTACATTGCTCCGCTGGGGCATGGCACGCAACACACCTGTGCACCCAGGCATCACACTCACGTGCATAATGACCCTGTTTATTGCATTTAAAGCATGTGAAATCTGGGCAATCTCTAACTATATGCCCAGGCTGTAAACACATCCTACACACTTTAACTTGATTATTATGAATAACTCTGAAGTATTCTGGCCCTGTGGCCGTCATAAATTTCGAGGAATATGGTAATGACTGCACAGTTTCATTAAATTTAACTTTTACATATCTTGTTCCGTCCGCCACGTCAGTCCCAGGCCACAACCGTCTTTTAATAGGAGAGATTGCTCTCACTCCCCACACATCCAGTTTTTCTAAAATGTCCTCATCCGCAATATAGGCAGGCAAATTCAAAAATGACACCACCAATTCATCGATAACTAAAGTTTTCACCATCACCACTGCTCTACCCACTTTAAATCCATCTAAAAGTCTTTTCTTTCCAGCTTCGCTCTTGACCGTCACCTCATATTTATTCGGCCCCGTCTCACGCAATGCAACGATGCCTCCACACACATCACGCATTGCTCTCAGCAGTTCCATTGTCTTAACTTTCTCTTCTCCCACCACCTCAGCCAATACAGTCAAGTCCCTATCATACCGCATTTCTTTCCGTGTCTCTGTCGCTCCACCCGGCTCCGATCGCGTGCTTACCCGTTCTCCCTGTTGTCTCTCATCTGCCGCCAAACAGTCATTCTCCATTCTCCGTCCAGGCCGCTCCTTTGCAATCTCCATTCTTTTCTCAATCTGCTTGACACCCTTATTCAGCGACTTCCTCGTCTCCTCCGCCAGCTCCAGCTCATTCCCTCTCCATGCGCTTTCCCCATAGACGCCAATTTTCTCCGTATCCATTCTTCTCCTTCCACTCTTTCCAGCCACTGTTAAACAGGCTTCTTCTTCTCGCATGCCTCTGCCGTTCTCCATTATGAGCAGTCTATCAGAAATCGCGCGAAAAAGAAAACCCAAAAAAGTTCAAAAACTAGAAAAACCACAAAAAATAAAGGCGCCCCCGAACGGAGAAACTCCGCCGGGGGGTTTCATAAAAATAATGAATACAAACTCAAACGCACTACACTGGATAGGCCAAACACTAATACGAAAACGAAAAATGCACGTCAAACGCGAAGCAGCTCACATACGTGTCCCTTCCTGAAAGCACACTGACTCAGAAAGACCATACCCCTGTCCTCCTCCAATCGGGCGCTTAGAGAGCGGTGTGGCCGTAAGCTGCATTTGACATCATCAACAGCTCTTAAAAACGCTGGAGAAGCAGAATGCATGACACTTGCTAAGAAGAAGATAAATGTGGCAAAGTACAAAGTACTATAACTGTACTGGTCTGTTACGCCCCTGTCTAGGGGTTCAGGGTGCAACATACAAAGATAAATTAGTATGTTCCCTCTCTGATCCCCAAACCAAAATCCAGGATCGAGATGTTCCAACAGAATGATATTTATTTTAAACGAACATTTCCCACAGAAAGTGCTAGCTAGCCCGATAGAAATAAACAAACCAAAAGACAGTCGCTAACCCTAACTCCCTAATGTGAAAAAAAGAGAAAACAATCAAAAGAAAATGGCTGTTCACCCCTACAGATTTAATACTATTTACAAAATATACAATTTATAAACAAAACCACGGCACAAAACCTAACAATTCAAAAATGCTAAATAAGGTTTGGAAACCAAGAACAGCAAACAGGTGCTGATGCCAGAAGGAGCCTCGCTAGCTGTTGGGAACCGTACTTTTAAAACTCCAGGAAGTGTAGGATGGACCAATCAGCTTCCTGTACTGCCCCTCAATCCGGCCAATCAGGCAGGGCACCTATAAGAACGACAAAATAAAAACAACACATATGGCCAGGACCGTAACATGGTCTACTAGTAATGAAGCACGATGGTTGACAAACCAATAAAGTAGCAAAACAGCAATGAAAGAACAAAATTTGATGAAAATATACAACAATTTCTATGAATAAATAGGCAGTAACACCAGTTTGTGCTGCCCGTAAACCCAAGTAAAAAAGCTTACAGCACCTGGTATTCCCAGGCGGTCTTCCTACCAAGTACTAACCAGGCCCGGCTCTATTTGGCTGCCGAGATCGGACGAGATCGGGCGCTTAGAGAGCGGTGTGGCCGTAAGCTGCATTTGACATAGTCAACAGCTCTTAAAAACGCTGGAGAAGCAGAATGCATGACACTTGCTAAGAAGAAGATAAATGTGGCAAAGTACAAAGTACTATAACTGTACTGGTCTGTTACGCCCCTGTCCAGGGGGTCAGGGTGCAACATACAAAGATAAATTAGCATGTTCCCTCTCCGATCCCCAAACCAAAATCCAGTATCGAGATGTTCCAACAGAATGATATTTATTTTAAACGAAAGAAAGTGTCAAACAAAACATGACACTACAACTCAGGGCGAACCAAGGCCAACATAATAAACAAAATAAGCCATTTCCCACAGAAAGTGCTAGCTAGCCTGATAGAAATAAACAAACCAAAAGACAGTCGCTAACCCTAACTCCCAAAGTGAAAACAATCCAAAGAAAATGGCAGTTCACCCCTACAGATTTAATACGAATTACAAAATATACAATTTATAAACAAAACCACGGCACAAAACCTAACAATTCAAAAATGCTAAATAAGGTTTGGAAACCAAGAACAGCAAACAGGTGTTGCTGCCAGAAAGAGCCTCGCTAGCTGTTGGGAACCGTACTTTTAAAACTCCAGGAAGTGTAGGATGGACCAATCAGCTTCCTGTACTGCCCCCCAACCCGGCCAATCAGGCAGGGCACCTATAAGAACAACAAAATAAAAACAACACATATGGCCAGGACCGTAACATGGTCTACTAGTAATGAAGCACGATGGTTGAAAAACCAATAAAGTAGCAAAACAGCAATGAAAGAATAAAATTTGATGAAATTTGATATTACTATAACTGTACTGGTCTGTTACGCCCCTGTCCAGGGGGTCAGGGTGCAACATACAAAGATAAATTAGCATGTTCCCTCTCCGATCCCCAAACAAAAATCCAGTATCGAGATGTTCCAACAGAATGATATTTATTTTAAACGAAAGAAAGTGTCAAACAAAACATGACACTACAACTCAGGGCGAACCAAGGCCAACATAATAAACAAAATAAGCCATTTCCCACAGAAAGTGCTAGCTAGCCTGATAGAAATAAACAAACCAAAAGACAGTCGCTAAGCCTAACTCCCTAATGTGAAAACAAGAGAAAACAATCAAAAGAAAATGGCTGTTCACCCTTACAGATTTAATACGAATTACAAAATATACAATTTATAAACAAAACCACGGCACAAAACCTAACAATTCAAAAATGCTAAATAAGGTTTGGAAACCAAGAACAGCAAACAGGTGTTGCTGCCAGAAAGAGCCTCGCTAGCTGTTGGGAACCGTACTTTTAAAACTCCAGGAAGTGTAGGATGGACCAATCAGCTTCCTGTACTGCCCCCCAACCCGGCCAATCAGGCAGGGCACCTATAAGAACAACAAAATAAAAACAACACATATGGCCAGGACCGTAACATGGTCTACTAGTAATGAAGCACGATGGTTGAAAAACCAATAAAGTAGCAAAACAGCAATGAAAGAACAAAATTTGATGAAATTTGATATTACTATAACTGTACTGGTCTGTTACGCCCCTGTCCAGGGGGTCAGGGTGCAACATACAAAGATAAATTAGCATGTTCCCTCTCCGATCCCCAAACCAAAATCCAGTATCGAGATGTTCCAACAGAATGATATTTATTTTAAACGAAAGAAAGTGTCAAACAAAACATGACACTACAACTCAGGGCGAACCAAGGCCAACATAATAAACAAAATAAGCCATTTCCCACAGAAAGTGCTAGCTAGCCTGATAGAAATAAACAAACCAAAAGACAGTCGCTAACCCTAACTCCCTAATGTGAAAACAAGAGAAAACAATCAAAAGAAAATGGCTGTTCACCCCTACAGATTTAATACGAATTACAAAATATACAATTTATAAACAAAACCACGGCACAAAACCTAACAATTCAAAAATGCTAAATAAGGTTTGGAAACCAAGAACAGCAAACAGGTGCTGCTGCCAGAAAGAGCCTCGCTAGCTGTTGGGAACCGTACTTTTAAAACTCCAGGAAGTGTAGGATGGACCAATCAGCTTCCTGTACTGCCCCTCAATCCGGCCAATCAGGCAGGGCACCTATAAGAACAACAAATCAAAAACAACACATATGGCCAGGACCGTAACATGGTCTACTAGTAATGAAGCACGATGGTTGACAAACCAATAAAGTAGCAAAACAGCAATGAAAGAACAAAATTTTATGAAAATATAGAACAATTTCTATGAATAAATAGGCAGTAACACCAGCTTGTGCTGCCCGTAAACCCAAGAAAAAAAGCTTACAGCACCTGGTATTCCCAGGCAGTCTTCCTACCAAGTACTAACCAGGCCCGGCTCTATTTGGCTGCCGAGATCGGACGAGATCGGGCGCTTAGAGAGCTGTGTGGCCGTAAGCTGCATTTGACATCATCAACAGCTCTTAAAAACGCTGGAGAAGCAGAATGCATGACACTTGCTAAGAAGAAGATAAATGTGGCAAAGTACAAAGTACTATAACTGTACTGGTCTGTTACGCCCCTGTCTAGGGGGTCAGGGTGCAACATACAAAGATAAATTAGCATGTTCCCTCTCCGATCCCCAAACCAAAATCCAGTATCGAGATGTTCCAACAGAATGATATTTATTTTAAACGAAAGAAAGTGTCAAACAAAACATGACACTACAACTCAGGGCGAACCAAGGCCAACATAATAAACAAAATAAGCCATTTCCCACAGAAAGTGCTAGCTAGCCTGATAGAAATAAACAATCCAAAAGACAGTCGCTAACCCTAACTCCCTAATGTGAAAACAAGAGAAAACAATCAAAAGAAAATGGCTGTTCACCCCTACAGATTTAATACGAATTACAAAATATACAATTTATAAACAAAACCACGGCACAAAACCTAACAATTCAAAAATGCTAAATAAGGTTTGGAAACCAAGAACAGCAAACAGGTGCTGCTGCCAGAAAGAGCCTCGCTAGCTGTTGGGAACCGTACTTTTAAAACTCCAGGAAGTGTAGGATGGACCAATCAGCTTCCTGTACTGCCCCCCAATCCGGCCAATCAGGCAGGGCACCTATAAGAACAAGAAAATAAAAACAACACATATGGCCAGGACCGTAACATGGTCTACTAGTAATGAAGCACGATGGTTGACAAACCAATAAAGTAGCAAAACAGAAATGAAAGAACAAAATTTGATGAAAATATAGAACAATTTCTATGAATAAATAGGCAGTAACACCAGCTTGTGCTGCCCGTAAACCCAAGCAAAAAAGCTTACAGCACCTGGTATTCCCACGCGGTCTTCCTACCAAGTACTAACCAGGCCCGGCTCTATTTGGCTGCCAAGATCGGACGAGATCGGGCGCTTAGAGAGCGGTGTGGCCGTAAGCTGCATTTGACATCGTCAACAGCTCTTAAAAACGCTGGAGAAGCAGAATGCATGACACTTGCTAAGAAGAAGATAAATGTGGCAAAGTACAAAGTACTATAACTGTACTGGTCTGTTACGCCCCTGTCAAGGGGGTCAGGGTGCAACATACAAAGATAAATTAGCATGTTCCCTCTCCGATCCCCAAACCAAAATCCAGGATCGAGATGTTCCAACAGAATGATATTTATTTTAAACGAAAGAAAGTGTCAAACAAAACATGACACTACAATTCAGAGCGAACCAAGGCCAACATAATAAACAAAATAAGCCATTTCCCACAGAAAGTGCTAGCTAGCCTGATAGAAATAAACAAACCAAAAGACAGTCGCTAACCCTAACTCCCAAAGTGAAAACAATCCAAAGAAAATGGCAGTTCACCCCAACAGATTTAATACTATTTACAAAATATACAATTTATAAACAAAACCACGGCATAAAACCTAACAATTCAAAAATGCTAAATAAGGTTTGGAAACCAAGAACAGCAAACAGGTGTTACTGCCAGAAAGAGCCTCGCTAGCTGTTGGGAACCGTACTTTTAAAACTCCAGGAAGTGTAGGATGGACCAATCAGCTTCCTGTACTGCCCCCCAATCCGGCCAATCAGGCAGGGCACCTATAAGAACAACAAAATAAAAACAACACATATGGCCAGGACCGTAACATGGTCTACTAGTAATGAAGCACGATGGTTGAAAAACCAATAAAGTAGCAAAACAGCAATGAAAGAACAAAATTTGATGAAAATATAGCAAATTTCTATGAATAAATAGGCAGTAACACCAGCTTGTGCTGCCCGTAAACCCAAGCAAAAAAGCTTACAGCACCTGGTATTCCCAGGCGGTCTTCCTACCAAGTACTAACCAGGCCCGGCTCTATTTGGCTGCCGAGATCGGACGAGATCGGGCGCTTAGAGAGCGGTGTGGCCGTAAGCTGCATTTGACATCATCAACAGCTCTTAAAAACGCTGGAGAAGCAGAATGCATGACACTTGCTAAGAAGAAAATAAATGTGGCAAAGTACAAAGTACTATAACTGTACTGGTCTGTTACGCCCCTGTCCAGGGGGTCAGGGTGCAACATACAAAGATAAATTAGCATGTTCCCTCTCCGATCCCCAAACCAAAATCCAGGATCGAGATGTTCCAACAGAATGATATTTATTTTAAACGAAAGAAAGTGTCAAACAAAACATGACACTACAACTCAGGGCGAACCAAGGCCAACATAATAAACAAAATAAGCCATTTCCCACAGAAAGTGCTAGCTAGCCTGATAGAAATAAACAAACCAAAAGACAGTCGCTAACCCTAACTCCCTAATGTGAAAACAAGAGAAAACAATCAAAAGAAAATGGCTGTTCACCCCTACAGATTTAATACGAATTACAAAATATACAATTTATAAACAAAACCACGGCACAAAACCTAACAATTCAAAAATGCTAAATAAGGTTTGGAAACCAAGAACAGCAAACAGGTGTTGCTGCCAGAAAGAGCCTCGCTAGCTGTTGGGAACCGTACTTTTAAAACTCCAGGAAGTGTAGGATGGACCAATCAGCTTCCTGTACTGCCCCCCAACCCGGCCAATCAGGCAGGGCACCTATAAGAACAACAAAATAAAAACAACACATATGGCCAGGACCGTAACATGGTCTACTAGTAATGAAGCACGATGGTTGACAAACCAATAAAGTAGCAAAACAGCAATGAAAGAACAAAATTTGATGAAATTTGATATTACTATAACTGTACTGGTCTGTTACGCCCCTGTCCAGGGGGTCAGGGTGCAACATACAAAGATAAATTAGCATGTTCCCTCTCCGATCCCCAAACCAAAATCCAGTATCGAGATGTTCCAACAGAATGATATTTATTTTAAACGAAAGAAAGTGTCAAACAAAACATGACACTACAACTTAGGGCGAACCAAGGCCAACATAATAAACAAAATAAGCCATTTCCCACAGAAAGTGCTAGCTAGCCTGATAGAAATAAACAAACCAAAAGACAGTCGCTAACCCTAACTCCCTAATGTGAAAACAAGAGAAAACAATCAAAAGAAAATGGCTGTTCACCCCTACAGATTTAATACGAATTACAAAATATACAATTTATAAACAAAACCACGGCACAAAACCTAACAATTCAAAAATGCTAAATAAGGTTTGGAAACCAAGAACAGCAAACAGGTGCTGCTGCCAGAAAGAGCCTCGCTAGCTGTTGGGAACCGTACTTTTAAAACTCCAGGAAGTGTAGGATGGACCAATCAGCTTCCTGTACTGCCCCTCAATCCGGCCAATCAGGCAGGGCACCTATAAGAACGAGAAAATAAAAACAACACATATGGCCAGGACCGTAACATGGTCTACTAGTAATGAAGCACGATGGTTGAAAAACCAATAAAGTAGCAAAACAGCAATGAAAGAACAAAATTTGATGAAATTTGATATTACTATAACTGTACTGGTCTGTTACGCCCCTGTCCAGGGGGTCAGGGTGCAACATACAAAGATAAATTAGCATGTTCCCTCTCCGATCCCCAAACCAAAATCCAGTATCGAGATGTTCCAACAGAATGATATTTATTTTAAACGAAAGAAAGTGTCAAACAAAACATGACACTACAACTCAGGGCGAACCAAGGCCAACATAATAAACAAAATAAGCCATTTCCCACAGAAAGTGCTAGCTAGCCTGATAGAAATAAACAAACCAAAAGACAGTCGCTAACCCTAACTCCCTAATGTGAAAACAAGAGAAAACAATCAAAAGAAAATGGCTGTTCACCCCTACAGATTTAATACGAATTACAAAATATACAATTTATAAACAAAACCACGGCACAAAACCTAACAATTCAAAAATGCTAAATAAGGTTTGGAAACCAAGAACAGCAAACAGGTGCTGCTGCCAGAAAGAGCCTCGCTAGCTGTTGGGAACCGTACTTTTAAAACTCCAGGAAGTGTAGGATGGACCAATCAGCTTCCTGTACTGCCCCTCAATCCGGCCAATCAGGCAGGGCACCTATAAGAACAACAAATCAAAAACAACACATATGGCCAGGACCGTAACATGGTCTACTAGTAATGAAGCACGATGGTTGACAAACCAATAAAGTAGCAAAACAGCAATGAAAGAACAAAATTTGATGAAAATATAGAACAATTTCTATGAATAAATAGGCAGTAACACCAGCTTGTGCTGCCCGTAAACCCAAGAAAAAAAGCTTACAGCACCTGGTATTCCCAGGCAGTCTTCCTACCAAGTACTAACCAGGCCCGGCTCTATTTGGCTGCCGAGATCGGACGAGATCGGGCGCTTAGAGAGCTGTGTGGCCGTAAGCTGCATTTGACATCATCAACAGCTCTTAAAAACGCTGGAGAAGCAGAATGCATGACACTTGCTAAGAAGAAGATAAATGTGGCAATGTACAAAGTACTATAACTGTACTGGTCTGTTACGCCCCTGTCTAGGGGGTCAGGGTGCAACATACAAAGATAAATTAGCATGTTCCCTCTCCGATCCCCAAACCAAAATCCAGTATCGAGATGTTCCAACAGAATGATATTTATTTTAAACGAAAGAAAGTGTCAAACAAAACATGACACTACAACTCAGGGCGAACCAAGGCCAACATAATAAACAAAATAAGCCATTTCCCACAGAAAGTGCTAGCTAGCCTGATAGAAATAAACAATCCAAAAGACAGTCGCTAACCCTAACTCCCTAATGTGAAAACAAGAGAAAACAATCAAAAGAAAATGGCTGTTCACCCCTACAGATTTAATACTATTTACAAAATATACAATTTATAAACAAAACCACGGCATAAAACCTAACAATTCAAAAATGCTAAATAAAGTTTGGAAACCAAGAACAGCAAACAGGTGCTGCTGCCAGAAAGAGCCTCGCTAGCTGTTGGGAACCGTACTTTTAAAACTCCAGGAAGTGTAGGATGGACCAATCAGCTTCCTGTACTGCCCCCCAATCCGGCCAATCAGGCAGGGCACCTATAAGAACAAGAAAATAAAAACAACACATATGGCCAGGACCGTAACATGGTCTACTAGTAATGAAGCACGATGGTTGACAAACCAATAAAGTAGCAAAACAGTAATGAAAGAACAAAATTTGATGAAAATATAGAACAATTTCTATGAATAAATAGGCAGTAACACCAGCTTGTGCTGCCCGTAAACCCAAGCAAAAAAGCTTACAGCACCTGGTATTCCCACGCGGTCTTCCTACCAAGTACTAACCAGGCCCGGCTCTATTTGGCTGCCAAGATCGGACGAGATCGGGCGCTTAGAGAGCGGTGTGGCCGTAAGCTGCATTTGACATCGTCAACAGCTCTTAAAAACGCTGGAGAAGCAGAATGCATGACACTTGCTAAGAAGAAGATAAATGTGGCAAAGTACAAAGTACTATAACTGTACTGGTCTGTTACGCCCCTGTCAAGGGGGTCAGGGTGCAACATACAAAGATAAATTAGCATGTTCCCTCTCCGATCCCCAAACCAAAATCCAGGATCGAGATGTTCCAACAGAATGATATTTATTTTAAACGAAAGAAAGTGTCAAACAAAACATGACACTACAATTCAGAGCGAACCAAGGCCAACATAATAAACAAAATAAGCCATTTCCCACAGAAAGTGCTAGCTAGCCTGATAGAAATAAACAAACCAAAAGACAGTCGCTAACCCTAACTCCCAAAGTGAAAACAATCCAAAGAAAATGGCAGTTCACCCCAACAGATTTAATACTATTTACAAAATATACAATTTATAAACAAAACCACGGCATAAAACCTAACAATTCAAAAATGCTAAATAAGGTTTGGAAACCAAGAACAGCAAACAGGTGTTACTGCCAGAAAGAGCCTCGCTAGCTGTTGGGAACCGTACTTTTAAAACTCCAGGAAGTGTAGGATGGACCAATCAGCTTCCTGTACTGCCCCCCAATCCGGCCAATCAGGCAGGGCACCTATAAGAACAACAAAATAAAAACAACACATATGGCCAGGACCGTAACATGGTCTACTAGTAATGAAGCACGATGGTTGAAAAACCAATAAAGTAGCAAAACAGCAATGAAAGAACAAAATTTGATGAAAATATAGCAAATTTCTATGAATAAATAGGCAGTAACACCAGCTTGTGCTGCCCGTAAACCCAAGCAAAAAAGCTTACAGCACCTGGTATTCCCAGGCGGTCTTCCTACCAAGTACTAACCAGGCCCGGCTCTATTTGGCTGCCGAGATCGGACGAGATCGGGCGCTTAGAGAGCGGTGTGGCCGTAAGCTGCATTTGACATCATCAACAGCTCTTAAAAACGCTGGAGAAGCAGAATGCATGACACTTGCTAAGAAGAAAATAAATGTGGCAAAGTACAAAGTACTATAACTGTACTGGTCTGTTACGCCCCTGTCCAGGGGGTCAGGGTGCAACATACAAAGATAAATTAGCATGTTCCCTCTCCGATCCCCAAACCAAAATCCAGGATCGAGATGTTCCAACAGAATGATATTTATTTTAAACGAAAGAAAGTGTCAAACAAAACATGACACTACAACTCAGGGCGAACCAAGGCCAACATAATAAACAAAATAAGCCATTTCCCACAGAAAGTGCTAGCTAGCCTGATAGAAATAAACAAACCAAAAGACAGTCGCTAACCCTAACTCCCTAATGTGAAAACAAGAGAAAACAATCAAAAGAAAATGGCTGTTCACCCCTACAGATTTAATACGAATTACAAAATATACAATTTATAAACAAAACCACGGCACAAAACCTAACAATTCAAAAATGCTAAATAAGGTTTGGAAACCAAGAACAGCAAACAGGTGTTGCTGCCAGAAAGAGCCTCGCTAGCTGTTGGGAACCGTACTTTTAAAACTCCAGGAAGTGTAGGATGGACCAATCAGCTTCCTGTACTGCCCCCCAACCCGGCCAATCAGGCAGGGCACCTATAAGAACAACAAAATAAAAACAACACATATGGCCAGGACCGTAACATGGTCTACTAGTAATGAAGCACGATGGTTGACAAACCAATAAAGTAGCAAAACAGCAATGAAAGAACAAAATTTGATGAAATTTGATATTACTATAACTGTACTGGTCTGTTACGCCCCTGTCCAGGGGGTCAGGGTGCAACATACAAAGATAAATTAGCATGTTCCCTCTCCGATCCCCAAACCAAAATCCAGTATCGAGATGTTCCAACAGAATGATATTTATTTTAAACGAAAGAAAGTGTCAAACAAAACATGACACTACAACTTAGGGCGAACCAAGGCCAACATAATAAACAAAATAAGCCATTTCCCACAGAAAGTGCTAGCTAGCCTGATAGAAATAAACAAACCAAAAGACAGTCGCTAACCCTAACTCCCTAATGTGAAAACAAGAGAAAACAATCAAAAGAAAATGGCTGTTCACCCCTACAGATTTAATACGAATTACAAAATATACAATTTATAAACAAAACCACGGCACAAAACCTAACAATTCAAAAATGCTAAATAAGGTTTGGAAACCAAGAACAGCAAACAGGTGCTGCTGCCAGAAAGAGCCTCGCTAGCTGTTGGGAACCGTACTTTTAAAACTCCAGGAAGTGTAGGATGGACCAATCAGCTTCCTGTACTGCCCCTCAATCCGGCCAATCAGGCAGGGCACCTATAAGAACGAGAAAATAAAAACAACACATATGGCCAGGACCGTAACATGGTCTACTAGTAATGAAGCACGATGGTTGAAAAACCAATAAAGTAGCAAAACAGCAATGAAAGAACAAAATTTGATGAAATTTGATATTACTATAACTGTACTGGTCTGTTACGCCCCTGTCCAGGGGGTCAGGGTGCAACATACAAAGATAAATTAGCATGTTCCCTCTCCGATCCCCAAACCAAAATCCAGTATCGAGATGTTCCAACAGAATGATATTTATTTTAAACGAAAGAAAGTGTCAAACAAAACATGACACTACAACTCAGGGCGAACCAAGGCCAACATAATAAACAAAATAAGCCATTTCCCACAGAAAGTGCTAGCTAGCCTGATAGAAATAAACAAACCAAAAGACAGTCGCTAACCCTAACTCCCTAATGTGAAAACAAGAGAAAACAATCAAAAGAAAATGGCTGTTCACCCCTACAGATTTAATACGAATTACAAAATATACAATTTATAAACAAAACCACGGCACAAAACCTAACAATTCAAAAATGCTAAATAAGGTTTGGAAACCAAGAACAGCAAACAGGTGCTGCTGCCAGAAAGAGCCTCGCTAGCTGTTGGGAACCGTACTTTTAAAACTCCAGGAAGTGTAGGATGGACCAATCAGCTTCCTGTACTGCCCCTCAATCCGGCCAATCAGGCAGGGCACCTATAAGAACAACAAATCAAAAACAACACATATGGCCAGGACCGTAACATGGTCTACTAGTAATGAAGCACGATGGTTGACAAACCAATAAAGTAGCAAAACAGCAATGAAAGAACAAAATTTGATGAAAATATAGAACAATTTCTATGAATAAATAGGCAGTAACACCAGCTTGTGCTGCCCGTAAACCCAAGAAAAAAAGCTTACAGCACCTGGTATTCCCAGGCAGTCTTCCTACCAAGTACTAACCAGGCCCGGCTCTATTTGGCTGCCGAGATCGGACGAGATCGGGCGCTTAGAGAGCTGTGTGGCCGTAAGCTGCATTTGACATCATCAACAGCTCTTAAAAACGCTGGAGAAGCAGAATGCATGACACTTGCTAAGAAGAAGATAAATGTGGCAATGTACAAAGTACTATAACTGTACTGGTCTGTTACGCCCCTGTCTAGGGGGTCAGGGTGCAACATACAAAGATAAATTAGCATGTTCCCTCTCCGATCCCCAAACCAAAATCCAGTATCGAGATGTTCCAACAGAATGATATTTATTTTAAACGAAAGAAAGTGTCAAACAAAACATGACACTACAACTCAGGGCGAACCAAGGCCAACATAATAAACAAAATAAGCCATTTCCCACAGAAAGTGCTAGCTAGCCTGATAGAAATAAACAATCCAAAAGACAGTCGCTAACCCTAACTCCCTAATGTGAAAACAAGAGAAAACAATCAAAAGAAAATGGCTGTTCACCCCTACAGATTTAATACTATTTACAAAATATACAATTTATAAACAAAACCACGGCATAAAACCTAACAATTCAAAAATGCTAAATAAAGTTTGGAAACCAAGAACAGCAAACAGGTGCTGCTGCCAGAAAGAGCCTCGCTAGCTGTTGGGAACCGTACTTTTAAAACTCCAGGAAGTGTAG
Source organism: Channa argus (assembly GCF_033026475.1). Classification (NCBI taxonomy): domain Eukaryota; kingdom Metazoa; phylum Chordata; class Actinopteri; order Anabantiformes; family Channidae; genus Channa; species Channa argus. The sequence goes on along the minus strand of NW_027125251.1, from coordinate 331,007 downwards.
GATGGACCAATCAGCTTCCTGTACTGCCCCCCAATCCGGCCAATCAGGCAGGGCACCTATAAGAACAAGAAAATAAAAACAACACATATGGCCAGGACCGTAACATGGTCTACTAGTAATGAAGCACGATGGTTGACAAACCAATAAAGTAGCAAAACAGTAATGAAAGAACAAAATTTGATGAAAATATAGAACAATTTCTATGAATAAATAGGCAGTAACACCAGCTTGTGCTGCCCGTAAACCCAAGCAAAAAAGCTTACAGCACCTGGTATTCCCACGCGGTCTTCCTACCAAGTACTAACCAGGCCCGGCTCTATTTGGCTGCCAAGATCGGACGAGATCGGGCGCTTAGAGAGCGGTGTGGCCGTAAGCTGCATTTGACATCGTCAACAGCTCTTAAAAACGCTGGAGAAGCAGAATGCATGACACTTGCTAAGAAGAAGATAAATGTGGCAAAGTACAAAGTACTATAACTGTACTGGTCTGTTACGCCCCTGTCAAGGGGGTCAGGGTGCAACATACAAAGATAAATTAGCATGTTCCCTCTCCGATCCCCAAACCAAAATCCAGGATCGAGATGTTCCAACAGAATGATATTTATTTTAAACGAAAGAAAGTGTCAAACAAAACATGACACTACAACTCAGAGCGAACCAAGGCCAACATAATAAACAAAATAAGCCATTTCCCACAGAAAGTGCTAGCTAGCCTGATAGAAATAAACAAACCAAAAGACAGTCGCTAACCCTAACTCCCAAATGTGAAAACAATCCAAAGAAAATGGCAGTTCACCCCTACAGATTTAATACTATTTACAAAATATACAATTTATAAACAAAACCACGGCATAAAACCTAACAATTCAAAAATGCTAAATAAGGTTTGGAAACCAAGAACAGCAAACAGGTGCTGCTGCCAGAAAGAGCCTCGCTAGCTGTTGGGAACCGTACTTTTAAAACTCCAGGAAGTGTAGGATGGACCAATCAGCTTCCTGTACTGACCCTCAATCCGGCCAATCAGGCAGGGCACCTATAAGAACGAGAAAATAAAAACAACACATATGGCCAGGACCGTAACATGGTCTACTAGTAATGAAGCACGATGGTTGACAAACCAATAAAGTAGCAAAACAGCAATGAAAGAACAAAATTTGATGAAAATATAGCACAATTTCTATGAATAAATAGGCAGTAACACCAGCTTGTGCTGCCCGTAAACCCAAGCAAAAAAGCTTACAGCACCTGGTATTCCCAGGCGGTCTTCCTACCAAGTACTAACCAGGCCCGGCTCTATTTGGCTGCCGAGATCGGACGAGATCGGGCGCTTAGAGAGCGGTGTGGCCGTAAGCTGCATTTGACATCATCAACAGCTCTTAAAAACGCTGGAGAAGCAGAATGCATGACACTTGCTAAGAAGAAGATAAATGTGGCAAAGTACAAAGTACTATAACTGTACTGGTCTGTTACGCCCCTGTCCAGGGGGTCAGGGTGCAACATACAAAGATAAATTAGCATGTTCCCTCTCCGATCCCCAAACCAAAATCCAGGATCGAGATGTTCCAACAGAATGATATTTATTTTAAACGAAAGAAAGTGTCAAACAAAACATGACACTACAACTCAGGGCGAACCAAGGCCAACATAATAAACAAAATAAGCCATTTCCCACAGAAAGTGCTAGCTAGCCTGATAGAAATAAACAAACCAAAAGACAGTCGCTAACCCTAACTCCCTAATGTGAAAACAAGAGAAAACAATCAAAAGAAAATGGCTGTTCACCCCTACAGATTTAATACGAATTACAAAATATACAATTTATAAACAAAACCACGGCACAAAACCTAACAATTCAAAAATGCTAAATAAGGTTTGGAAACCAAGAACAGCAAACAGGTGTTACTGCCAGAAAGAGCCTTGCTAGCTGTTGGGAACCGTACTTTTAAAACTCCAGGAAGTGTAGGATGGACCAATCAGCTTCCTGTACTGCCCCCCAATCCGGCCAATCAGGCAGGGCACCTATAAGAACAACAAAATAAAAACAACACATATGGCCAGGACCGTAACATGGTCTACTAGTAATGAAGCACGATGGTTGAAAAACCAATAAAGTAGCAAAACAGCAATGAAAGAACAAAATTTGATGAAAATATAGCACAATTTCTATGAATAAATAGGCAGTAACACCAGCTTGTGCTGCCCGTAAACCCAAGCAAAAAAGCTTACAGCACCTGGTATTCCCAGGCGGTCTTCCTACCAAGTACTAACCAGGCCCGGCTCTATTTGGCTGCCGAGATCGGACGAGATCGGGCGCTTAGAGAGCGGTGTGGCCGTAAGCTGCATTTGACATCATCAACAGCTCTTAAAAACGCTGGAGAAGCAGAATGCATGACACTTGCTAAGAAGAAGATAAATGTGGCAAAGTACAAAGTACTATAACTGTACTGGTCTGTTACGCCCCTGTCCAGGGGGTCAGGGTGCAACATACAAAGATAAATTAGCATGTTCCCTCTCCGATCCCCAAACCAAAATCCAGGATCGAGATGTTCCAACAGAATGATATTTATTTTAAACGAAAGAAAGTGTCAAACAAAACATGACACTACAACTCAGGGCGAACCAAGGCCAACATAATAAACAAAATAAGCCATTTCTCACAGAAAGTGCTAGCTAGCCTGATAGAAATAAACAAACCAAAAGACAGTCGCTAACCCTAACTCCCTAATGTGAAAACAAGAGAAAACAATCAAAAGAAAATGGCTGTTCACCCCTACAGATTTAATACTATTTACAAAATATACAATTTATAAACAAAACCACGGCATAAAACCTAACAATTCAAAAATGCTAAATAAAGTTTGGAAACCAAGAACAGCAAACAGGTGCTGCTGCCAGAAAGAGCCTCGCTAGCTGTTGGGAACCGTACTTTTAAAACTCCAGGAAGTGTAGGATGGACCAATCAGCTTCCTGTACTGCCCCCCAATCCGGCCAATCAGGCAGGGCACCTATAAGAACAAGAAAATAAAAACAACACATATGGCCAGGACCGTAACATGGTCTACTAGTAATGAAGCACGATGGTTGACAAACCAATAAAGTAGCAAAACAGTAATGAAAGAACAAAATTTGATGAAAATATAGAACAATTTCTATGAATAAATAGGCAGTAACACCAGCTTGTGCTGCCCGTAAACCCAAGCAAAAAAGCTTACAGCACCTGGTATTCCCAGGCGGTCTTCCTACCAAGTACTAACCAGGCCCGGCTCTATTTGGCTGCCAAGATCGGACGAGATCGGGCGCTTAGAGAGCGGTGTGGCCGTAAGCTGCATTTGACATCGTCAACAGCTCTTAAAAACGCTGGAGAAGCAGAATGCATGACACTTGCTAAGAAGAAGATAAATGTGGCAAAGTACAAAGTACTATAACTGTACTGGTCTGTTACGCCCCTGTCAAGGGGGTCAGGGTGCAACATACAAAGATAAATTAGCATGTTCCCTCTCCGATCCCCAAACCAAAATCCAGGATCGAGATGTTCCAACAGAATGATATTTATTTTAAACGAAAGAAAGTGTCAAACAAAACATGACACTACAACTCAGGGCGAACCAAGGCCAACATAATAAACAAAATAAGCCATTTCCCACAGAAAGTGCTAGCTAGCCTGATAGAAATAAACAAACCAAAACACAGTCGCTAACCCTAACTCCCAAATGTGAAAACAATCCAAAGAAAATGGCAGTTCACCCCTACAGATTTAATACTATTTACAAAATATACAATTTATAAACAAAACCACGGCATAAAGCCTAACAATTCAAAAATGCTAAATAAAGTTTGGAAACCAAGAACAGCAAACAGGTGCTGCTGCCAGAAAGAGCCTCGCTAGCTGTTGGGAACCGTACTTTTAAAACTCCAGGAAGTGTAGGATGGACCAATCAGCTTCCTGTACTGCCCCCCAATCCGGCCAATCAGGCAGGGCACCTATAAGAACAAGAAAATAAAAACAACACATATGGCCAGGACCGTAACATGGTCTACTAGTAATGAAGCACGATGGTTGACAAACCAATAAAGTAGCAAAACAGTAATGAAAGAACAAAATTTGATGAAAATATAGAACAATTTCTATGAATAAATAGGCAGTAACACCAGCTTGTGCTGCCCGTAAACCCAAGCAAAAAAGCTTACAGCACCTGGTATTCCCACGCGGTCTTCCTACCAAGTACTAACCAGGCCCGGCTCTATTTGGCTGCCGAGATCGGACGAGATCGGGCGCTTAGAGAGCGGTGTGGCCGTAAGCTGCATTTGACATCATCAACAGCTCTTAAAAACGTTGGAGAAGCAGAATGCATGAAACTTGCTAAGAAGAAGATAAATGTGGCAAAGTACAAAGTACTATAACTGTACTGGTCTGTTACGCCCCTGTCCAGGGGGTCAGGGTGCAACATACAAAGATAAATTAGCATGTTCCCTCTCCGATCCCCAAACCAAAATCCAGGGTCGAGATGTTCCAACAGAATGATATTTATTTTAAACGAAAGAAAGTGTCAAACAAAACATGACACTACAACTCAGGGCGAACCAAGGCCAACATAATAAACAAAATAAGCCATTTCCCACAGAAAGTGCTAGCTAGCCTGATAGAAATAAACAAACCAAAAGACAGTCGCTAACCCTAACTCCCTAATGTGAAAACAAGAGAAAACAATCAAAAGAAAATGGCTGTTCACCCCTACAGATTTAATACGAATTACAAAATATACAATTTATAAACAAAACCACGGCACAAAACCTAACAATTCAAAAATGCTAAATAAGGTTTGGAAACCAAGAACAGCAAACAGGTGCTGCTGCCAGAAAGAGCCTCGCTAGCTGTTGGGAACCGTACTTTTAAAACTCCAGGAAGTGTAGGATGGACCAATCAGCTTCCTGTACTGCCCCTCAATCCGGCCAATCAGGCAGGGCACCTATAAGAACGAGAAAATAAAAACAACACATATGGCCAGGACCGTAACATGGTCTACTAGTAATGAAGCAAGATGGTTGAAAAACCAATAAAGTAGCAAAACAGCAATGAAAGAACAAAATTTGATGAAAATATAGAACAATTTCTATGAATAAATAGGCAGTAACACCAGCTTGTGCTGCCCGTAAACCCAAGCAAAAAAGCTTACAACACCTGGTATTCCCAGGCGGTCTTCCTACCAAGTACTAACCAGGCCCGGCTCTATTTGGCTGCCGAGATCGGACGAGATCGGGCGCTTAGAGAGCGGTGTGGCCGCAAGCTGCATTTGACATCATCAACAGCTCTTAAAAACGCTGGAGAAGCAGAATGCATGACACTTGCTAAGAAGAAGATAAATGTGGCAAAGTATAAAGTACTATAACTGTACTGGTCTGTTACGCCCCTGTCCAGGGGGTCAGGGTGCAACATACAAAGATAAATTAGCATGTTCCATCTCCGATCCCCAAACCAAAATCCAGGATCGAGATGTTCCAACAGAATGATATTTATTTTAAACGAAAGAAAGTGTCAAACAAAACATGACACTACAACTCAGGGCGAACCAAGGCCAACATAATAAACAAAATAAGCCATTTCCCACAGAAAGTGCTAGCTAGCCTGATAGAAATAAACAAACCAAAAGACAGTCGCTAACCCTAACTCCCAAATGTGAAAACAATCCAAAGAAAATGGCTGTTCACCCCTACAGATTTAATACTATTTACAAAATATACAATTTATAAACAAAACCACGGCACAAAACCTAACAATTCAAAAATGCTAAATAAGGTTTGGAAACCAAGAACAGCAAACAGGTGCTGCTGCCAGAAAGAGCCTCGCTAGCTGTTGGGAACCGTACTTTTAAAACTCCAGGAAGTGTAGGATGGACCAATCAGCTTCCTGTACTGCCCCTCAATCCGGCCAATCAGGCAGGGCACCTATAAGAACAACATATCAAAAACAACACATATGGCCAGGACCGTAACATGGTCTACTAGTAATGAAGCACGATGGTTGACAAACCAATAAAGTAGCAAAACAGTAATGAAAGAACAAAATTTGATGAAAATATAGAACAATTTCTATGAATAAATAGGCAGTAACACCAGCTTGTGCTGCCCGTAAACCCAAGCAAAAAAGCTTACAGCACCTGGTATTCCCACGCGGTCTTCCTACCAAGTACTAACCAGGCCCGGCTCTATTTGGCTGCCGAGATCGGACGAGATCGGGCGCTTAGAGAGCGGTGTGGCCGTAAGCTGCATTTGACATCATCAACAGCTCTTAAAAACGTTGGAGAAGCAGAATGCATGAAACTTGCTAAGAAGAAGATAAATGTGGCAAAGTACAAAGTACTATAACTGTACTGGTCTGTTACGCCCCTGTCCAGGGGGTCAGGGTGCAACATACAAAGATAAATTAGCATGTTCCCTCTCCGATCCCCAAACCAAAATCCAGGATCGAGATGTTCCAACAGAATGATATTTATTTTAAACGAAAGAAAGTGTCAAACAAAACATGACACTACAACTCAGGGCGAACCAAGGCCAACATAATAAACAAAATAAGCCATTTCCCACAGAAAGTGCTAGCTAGCCTGATAGAAATAAACAAACCAAAAGACAGTCGCTAACCCTAACTCCCTAATGTGAAAACAAGAGAAAACAATCAAAAGAAAATGGCTGTTCACCCCTACAGATTTAATACGAATTACAAAATATACAATTTATAAACAAAACCACGGCACAAAACCTAACAATTCAAAAATGCTAAATAAGGTTTGGAAACCAAGAACAGCAAACAGGTGCTGCTGCCAGAAAGAGCCTCGCTAGCTGTTGGAAACCGTACTTTTAAAACTCCAGGAAGTGTAGGATGGACCAATCAGCTTCCTGTACTGCCCCTCAATCCGGCCAATCAGGCAGGGCACCTATAAGAACGAGAAAATAAAAACAACACATATGGCCAGGACCGTAACATGGTCTACTAGTAATGAAGCACGATGGTTGAAAAACCAATAAAGTAGCAAAACAGCAATGAAAGAACAAAATTTGATGAAAATATAGAACAATTTCTATGAATAAATAGGCAGTAACACCAGCTTGTGCTGCCCGTAAACCCAAGCAAAAAAGCTTACAGCACCTGGTATTCCCAGGCGGTCTTCCTACCAAGTACTAACCAGGCCCGGCTCTATTTGGCTGCCGAGATCGGACGAGATCGGGCGCTTAGAGAGCGGTGTGGCCGTAAGCTGCATTTGACATCATCAACAGCTCTTAAAAACGCTGGAGAAGCAGAATGCATGACACTTGCTAAGAAGAAGATAAATGTGGCAAAGTACAAAGTACTATAACTGTACTGGTCTGTTACGCCCCTGTCCAGGGGGTCAGGGTGCAACATACAAAGATAAATTAGCATGTTCCCTCTCCGATCCCCAAACCAAACTCCAGTATCGAGATGTTCCAACAGAATGATATTTATTTTAAACGAAAGAAAGTGTCAAACAAAACATGACACTACAACTCAGGGCAAACCAAGGCCAACATAATAAACAAAATAAGCCATTTCCCACAGAAAGTGCTAGCTAGCCTGATAGAAATAAACAATCCAAAAGACAGTCGCTAACCCTAACTCCCTAATGTGAAAACAAGAGAAAACAATCAAAAGAAAAAGGCTGTTCACCCCTACAGATTTAATACGAATTACAAAATATACAATTTATAAACAAAACCACGGCACAAAACCTAACAATTCAAAAATGCTAAATAAGGTTTGGAAACCAAGAACAGCAAACAGGTGGTGCTGCCAGAAAGAGCCTCGCTAGCTGTTGGGAACCGTACTTTTAAAACTCCAGGAAGTGTAGGATGGACCAATCAGCTTCCTGTACTGCCCCCCAATCCGGCCAATCAGGCAGGGCACGTATAAGAACAACAAATCAAAAACAACACATATGGCCAGGACCCTAACATGGTCTACTAGTAATGAAGCACGATGGTTGAAAAACCAATAAAGTAGCAAAACAGCAATGAAAGAACAAAATTTGATGAAAATATAGAACAATTTCTATGAATAAATAGGCAGTAACACCAGCTTGTGCTGCCCGTAAACCCAAGCAAAAAAGCTTACAACACCTGGTATTCCCAGGCGGTCTTCCTACCAAGTACTAACCAGGCCCGGCTCTATTTGGCTGCCGAGATCGGACGAGATTGGGCGCTTAGAGAGCGGTGTGGCCGTAAGCTGCATTTGACATCATCAACAGCTCTTAAAAACACTGGAGAAGCAGAATGCATGACACTTACTAAGAAGAAGACAAATGTGGCAAAGTACAAAGTACTATAACTGTAATGGTCTGTTACGCCCCTGTCCAGGGGGTCAGGGTGCAACATACAAAGATAAATTAGCATGTTCCCTCTCCGATCCCCAAACCAAAATCCAGGATCGAGATGTTCCAACAGAATGATATTTATTTTAAACGAAAGAAAGTGTCAAACAAAACATGACACTACAACTCAGGGCGAACCAAGGCCAACATAATAAACAAAATAAGCCATTTCCCACAGAAAGTGCTAGCTAGCCTGATAGAAATAAACAAACCAAAAGACAGTCGCTAACCCTAACTCCCTAATGTGAAAACAGTCCAAAGAAAATGGCTGTTCACCCCTACAGATTTAATACGAATTACAAAATATACAATTTATAAACAAAACCACGGCACAAAACCTAACAATTCAAAAATGCTAAATAAGGTTTGGAAACCAAGAACAGCAAACAGGTGCTGCTGCCAGAAAGAGCCTCGCTAGCTGTTGGGAACCGTACTTTTAAAACTCCAGGAAGTGTAGGATGGACCAATCAGCTTCCTGTACTGCCCCTCAATCCGGCCAATCAGGCAGGGCACCTATAAGAACAACATATCAAAAACAACACATATGGCCAGGACCGTAACATGGTCTACTAGTAATGAAGCACGATGGTTGACAAACCAATAAAGTAGCAAAACAGTAATGAAAGAACAAAATTTGATGAAAATATAGAACAATTTCTATGAATAAATAGGCAGTAACACCAGCTTGTGCTGCCCGTAAACCCAAGCAAAAAAGCTTACAGCACCTGGTATTCCCACGCGGTCTTCCTACCAAGTACTAACCAGGCCCGGCTCTATTTGGCTGCCGAGATCGGACGAGATCGGGCGCTTAGAGAGCGGTGTGGCCGTAAGCTGCATTTGACATCATCAACAGCTCTTAAAAACGTTGGAGAAGCAGAATGCATGAAACTTGCTAAGACGAAGATAAATGTGGCAAAGTACAAAGTACTATAAGTGTACTGGTCTGTTACGCCCCTGTCCAGGGGGTCAGGGTGCAACATACAAAGATAAATTAGCATGTTCCCTCTCCGATCCCCAAACCAAAATCCAGGATCGAGATGTTCCAACAGAATGATATTTATTTTAAACGAAAGAAAGTGTCAAACAAAACATGACACTACAACTCAGGGCGAACCAAGGCCAACATAATAAACAAAATAAGCCATTTCCCACAGAAAGTGCTAGCTAGCCTGATAGAAATAAACAAACCAAAACACAGTCGCTAACCCTAACTCCCTAATGTGAAAACAGTCCAAAGAAAATGTCTGTTCACCCCTACAGATTTAATACTATTTACAAAATATACAATTTATAAACAAAACCACGGCATAAAACCTAACAATTCAAAAATGCTAAATAAAGTTTGGAAACCAAGAACAGCAAACAGGTGCTGCTGCCAGAAAGAGCCTCGCTAGCTGTTGGGAACCGTACTTTTAAAACTCCAGGAAGTGTAGGATGGACCAATCAGCTTCCTGTACTGCCCCCCAATCCGGCCAATCAGGCAGGGCACCTATAAGAACAACAAAATAAAAACAACACATATGGCCAGGACCGTAACATGGTCTACTAGTAATGAAGCACGATGGTTGAAAAACCAATAAAGTAGCAAAACAGCAATGAAAGAACAAAATTTGATGAAAATATAGAACAATTTCTATGAATAAATAGGCAGTAACACCAGCTTGTGCTGCCCGTAAACCCAAGCAAAAAAGCTTACAGCACCTGGTATTCCCAGGCGGTCTTCCTACCAAGTACTAACCAGGCCCGGCTCTATTTGGCTGCCGAGATCGGACGAGATCGGGCGCTTAGAGAGCGGTGTGGCCGTAAGCTGCATTTGACATCATCAACAGCTCTTAAAAACGCTGGAGAAGCAGATTGCATGACACTTGCTAAGAAGAAGATAAATGTGGCAAAGTACAAAGTACTATAACTGTACTGGTCTGTTACGCCCCTGTCCAGGGGGTCAGGGTGCAACATACAAAGATAAATTAGCATGTTCCCTCTCCGATCCCCAAACCAAAATCCAGGATCGAGATGTTCCAACAGAATGATATTTATTTTAAACGAAAGAAAGTGTCAAACAAAACATGACACTACAACTCAGGGCGAACCAAGGCCAACATAATAAACAAAATAAGCCATTTCCCACAGAAAGTGCTAGCTAGCCTGATAGAAATAAACAAACCAAAAGACAGTCGCTAACCCTAACTCCCTAATGTGAAAACAAGAGAAAACAATCAAAAGAAAATGGCTGTTCACCCCTACAGATTTAATACGAATTACAAAATATACAATTTATAAACAAAACCACGGCACAAAACCTAACAATTCAAAAATGCTAAATAAGGTTTGGAAACCAAGAACAGCAAACAGGTGCTGCTGCCAGAAAGAGCCTCGCTAGCTGTTGGGAACCGTACTTTTAAAACTCCAGGAAGTGTAGGATGGACCAATCAGCTTCCTGTACTGCCCCCCAATCCGGCCAATCAGGCAGGGCACCTATAAGAACAACAAATCAAAAACAACACATATGGCCAGGACCGTAACATGGTCTACTAGTAATGAAGCACGATGGTTGAAAAACCAATAAAGTAGCAAAACAGCAATGAAAGAACAAAATTTGATGAAAATATAGAACAATTTCTATGAATAAATAGGCAGTAACACCAGCTTGTGCTGCCCGTAAACCCAAGCAAAAAAGCTTACAGCACCTGGTATTCCCAGGCGGTCTTCCTACCAAGTACTAACCAGGCCCGGCTCTATTTGGCTGCCGAGATCGGACGAGATCGGGCGCTTAGAGAGCGGTGTGGCCGTAAGCTGCATTTGACATCATCAACAGCTCTTAAAAACGCTGGAGAAGCAGAATGCATGACACTTGCTAAGAAGAAGATAAATGTGGCAAAGTACAAAGTACTATAACTGTACTGGTCTGTTACGCCCCTGTCCAGGGGGTCAGGGTGCAACATACAAAGATAAATTAGCATGTTCCCTCTCCGATCCCCAAACCAAAATCCAGGATCGAGATGTTCCAACAGAATGATATTTATTTTAAACGAAAGAAAGTGTCAAACAAAACGTGACACTACAACTCAGGGCGAACCAAGGCCAACATAATAAACAAAATAAGCCATTTCCCACAGAAAGTGCTAGCTAGCCTGATAGAAATAAACAAACCAAAAGACAGTCGCTAACCCTAACTCCCTAATGTGAAAACAAGAGAAAACAATCAAAAGAAAATGGCTGTTCACCCCTACAGATTTAATACGAATTACAAAATATACAATTTATAAACAAAACCACGGCACAAAACCTAAGAATTCAAAAATGCTAAATAAGGTTTGGAAACCAAGAACAGCAAACAGGTGCTGCTGCCAGAAAGAGCCTCGCTAGCTGTTGGGAACCGTACTTTTAAAACTCCAGGAAGTGTAGGATGGACCAATCAGCTTCCTGTACTGCCCCTCAATCCGGCCAATCAGGCAGGGCACCTATAAGAACGAGAAAATAAAAACAACACATATGGCCAGGACCGTAACATGGTCTACTAGTAATGAAGCACGATGGTTGAAAAACCAATAAAGTAGCAAAACAGCAATGAAAGAACAAAATTTGATGAAAATATAGAACAATTTCTATGAATAAATAGGCAGTAACACCAGCTTGTGCTGCCCGTAAACCCAAGCAAAAAAGCTTACAGCACCTGGTATTCCCAGGCGGTCTTCCTACCAAGTACTAACCAGGCCCGGCTCTATTTGGCTGCCGAGATCGGACGAGATCGGGCGCTTAGAGAGCGGTGTGGCCGTAAGCTGAATTTGACATCATCAACAGCTCTTAAAAACGCTGGAGAAGCAGAATGCATGACACTTGCTAAGAAGAAGATAAATGTGGCAAAGTACAAAGTACTATAACTGTACTGGTCTGTTACGCCCCTGTCCAGGGGGTCAGGGTGCAACATACAAAGATAAATTAGCATGTTCCCTCTCCGATCCCCAAACCAAAATCCAGGATCGAGATGTTCCAACAGAATGATATTCATTTTAAACGAAAGAAAGTGTCAAACAAAACATGACACTACAACTCAGGGCGAACCAAGGCCAACATAATAAACAAAATAAGCCATTTCCCACAGAAAGTGCTAGCTAGCCTGATAGAAATAAACAAACCAAAAGACAGTCGCTAACCCTAACTCCCAAATGTGAAAACAATCCAAAGAAAATGGCAGTTCACCCCTACAGATTTAATACTATTTACAAAATATACAATTTATAAACAAAACCACGGCACAAAACCTAACAATTCAAAAATGCTAAATAAAGTTTGGAAACCAAGACCAGCAAACAGGTGCTGCTTCCAGAAAGAGCCTCGCTAGCTGTTGGGAACCGTACTTTTAAAACTCCAGGAAGTGTAGGATGGACCAATCAGCTTCCTGTACTGCCCCCCAATCCGGCCAATCAGGCAGGGCACCTATAAGAACAACAAAATAAAAACAACACATATGGCCAGGACCGTAACATGGTCTACTAGTAATGAAGCACGATGGTTGACAAACCAATAAAGTAGCAAAACAGCAATGAAAGAACAAAATTTGATGAAAATATAGAACAATTTCTATGAATAAATAGGCAGTAACACCAGCTTGTGCTGCCCGTAAACCCAAGCAAAAAAGCTTACAGCACCTGGTATTCCCAGGCGGTCTTCCTACCAAGTACTAACCAGGCCCGGCTCTATTTGGCTGCCGAGATCGGACGAGATCGGGCGCTTAGAGAGCGGTGTGGCCGTAAGCTGCATTTGACATCATCAACAGCTCTTAAAAACGCTGGAGAAGCAGAATGCATGACACTTGCTAAGAAGAAGATAAATGTGGCAAAGTACAAAGTACTATAACTGTACTGGTCTGTTACGCCCCTGTCCAGGGGGTCAGGGTGCAACATACAAAGATAAATTAGCATGTTCCCTCTCCGATCCCCAAACCAAAATCCAGGATCGAGATGTTCCAACAGAATGATATTTATTTTAAACGAAAGAAAGTGTCAAACAAAACATGACACTACAACTCAGGGCGAACCAAGGCCAACATAATAAACAAAATAAGCCATTTCCCACAGAAAGTGCTAGCTAGCCTGATAGAAATAAACAAACCAAAAGACAGTCGCTAACCCTAACTCCCTAATGTGAAAACAAGAGAAAACAATCAAAAGAAAATGGCTGTTCACCCCTACAGATTTAATACGAATTACAAAATATACAATTTATAAACAAAACCACGGCACAAAACCTAACAATTCAAAAATGCTAAATAAGGTTTGGAAACCAAGAACAGCAAACAGGTGTTACTGCCAGAAAGAGCCTCGCTAGCTGTTGGGAACCGTACTTTTAAAACTCCAGGAAGTGTAGGATGGACCAATCAGCTTCCTGTACTGCCCCTCAATCCGGCCAATCAGGCAGGGCACCTATAAGAACGAGAAAATAAAAACAACACATATGGCCAGGACCGTAACATGGTCTATTAGTAATGAAGCACGATGGTTGAAAAACCAATAAAGTAGCAAAACAGCAATGAAAGAACAAAATTTGATGAAAATATAGAACAATTTCTATGAATAAATAGGCAGTAACACCAGCTTGTGCTGCCCGTAAACCCAAGCAAAAAAGCTTACAGCACCTGGTATTCCCAGGCGGTCTTCCTACCAAGTACTAACCAGGCCCGGCTCTATTTGGCTGCCGAGATCGGACGAGATCGGGCGCTTAGAGAGCGGTGTGGCCGTAAGCTGCATTTGACATCATCAACAGCTCTTAAAAACGCTGGAGAAGCAGAATGCATGACACTTGCTAAGAAGAAGATAAATGTGGCAAAGTACAAAGTACTATAACTGTACTGGTCTGTTACGCCCCTGTCCAGGGGGTCAGGGTGCAACATACAAAGATAAATTAGCATGTTCCCTCTCCGATCCCCAAACCAAAATCCAGGATCGAGATGTTCCAACAGAATGATATTTATTTTAAACGAAAGAAAGTGTCAAACAAAACATGACACTACAACTCAGGGCGAACCAAGGCCAACATAATAAACAAAATAAGCCATTTCCCACAGAAAGTGCTAGCTAGCCTGATAGAAATAAACAAACCAAAACACAGTCGCTAACCCTAACTCCCAAATGTGAAAACAATCCAAAGAAAATGGCAGTTCACCCCTACAGATTTAATACTATTTACAAAATATACAATTTATAAACAAAACCACGGCATAAAACCTAACAATTCAAAAATGCTAAATAAAGTTTGGAAACCAAGAACAGCAAACAGGTGCTGCTGCCAGAAAGAGCCTCGCTAGCTGTTGGGAACCGTACTTTTAAAACTCCAGGAAGTGTAGGATGGACCAATCAGCTTCCTGTACTGCCCCCCAATCCGGCCAATCAGGCAGGGCACCTATAAGAACAAGAAAATAAAAACAACACATATGGCCAGGACCGTAACATGGTCTACTAGTAATGAAGCACGATGGTTGACAAACCAATAAAGTAGCAAAACAGTAATGAAAGAACAAAATTTGATGAAAATATAGAACAATTTCTATGAATAAATAGGCAGTAACACCAGCTTGTGCTGCCCGTAAACCCAAGCAAAAAAGCTTACAGCACCTGGTATTCCCACGCGGTCTTCCTACCAAGTACTAACCAGGCCCGGCTCTATTTGGCTGCCGAGATCGGACGAGATCGGGCGCTTAGAGAGCGGTGTGGCCGTAAGCTGCATTTGACATCATCAACAGCTCTTAAAAACGTTGGAGAAGCAGAATGCATGAAACTTGCTAAGAAGAAGATAAATGTGGCAAAGTACAAAGTACTATAACTGTACTGGTCTGTTACGCCCCTGTCCAGGGGGTCAGGGTGCAACATACAAAGATAAATTAGCATGTTCCCTCTCCGATCCCCAAACCAAAATCCAGGGTCGAGATGTTCCAACAGAATGATATTTATTTTAAACGAAAGAAAGTGTCAAACAAAACATGACACTACAACTCAGGGCGAACCAAGGCCAACATAATAAACAAAATAAGCCATTTCCCACAGAAAGTGCTAGCTAGCCTGATAGAAATAAACAAACCAAAAGACAGTCGCTAACCCTAACTCCCTAATGTGAAAACAAGAGAAAACAATCAAAAGAAAATGGCTGTTCACCCCTACAGATTTAATACGAATTACAAAATATACAATTTATAAACAAAACCACGGCACAAAACCTAACAATTCAAAAATGCTAAATAAGGTTTGGAAACCAAGAACAGCAAACAGGTGCTGCTGCCAGAAAGAGCCTCGCTAGCTGTTGGGAACCGTACTTTTAAAACTCCAGGAAGTGTAGGATGGACCAATCAGCTTCCTGTACTGCCCCTCAATCCGGCCAATCAGGCAGGGCACCTATAAGAACGAGAAAATAAAAACAACACATATGGCCAGGACCGTAACATGGTCTACTAGTAATGAAGCAAGATGGTTGAAAAACCAATAAAGTAGCAAAACAGCAATGAAAGAACAAAATTTGATGAAAATATAGAACAATTTCTATGAATAAATAGGCAGTAACACCAGCTTGTGCTGCCCGTAAACCCAAGCAAAAAAGCTTACAACACCTGGTATTCCCAGGCGGTCTTCCTACCAAGTACTAACCAGGCCCGGCTCTATTTGGCTGCCGAGATCGGACGAGATCGGGCGCTTAGAGAGCGGTGTGGCCGCAAGCTGCATTTGACATCATCAACAGCTCTTAAAAACGCTGGAGAAGCAGAATGCATGACACTTGCTAAGAAGAAGATAAATGTGGCAAAGTATAAAGTACTATAACTGTACTGGTCTGTTACGCCCCTGTCCAGGGGGTCAGGGTGCAACATACAAAGATAAATTAGCATGTTCCATCTCCGATCCCCAAACCAAAATCCAGGATCGAGATGTTCCAACAGAATGATATTTATTTTAAACGAAAGAAAGTGTCAAACAAAACATGACACTACAACTCAGGGCGAACCAAGGCCAACATAATAAACAAAATAAGCCATTTCCCACAGAAAGTGCTAGCTAGCCTGATAGAAATAAACAAACCAAAAGACAGTCGCTAACCCTAACTCCCAAATGTGAAAACAATCCAAAGAAAATGGCTGTTCACCCCTACAGATTTAATACTATTTACAAAATATACAATTTATAAACAAAACCACGGCACAAAACCTAACAATTCAAAAATGCTAAATAAGGTTTGGAAACCAAGAACAGCAAACAGGTGCTGCTGCCAGAAAGAGCCTCGCTAGCTGTTGGGAACCGTACTTTTAAAACTCCAGGAAGTGTAGGATGGACCAATCAGCTTCCTGTACTGCCCCTCAATCCGGCCAATCAGGCAGGGCACCTATAAGAACAACATATCAAAAACAACACATATGGCCAGGACCGTAACATGGTCTACTAGTAATGAAGCACGATGGTTGACAAACCAATAAAGTAGCAAAACAGTAATGAAAGAACAAAATTTGATGAAAATATAGAACAATTTCTATGAATAAATAGGCAGTAACACCAGCTTGTGCTGCCCGTAAACCCAAGCAAAAAAGCTTACAGCACCTGGTATTCCCACGCGGTCTTCCTACCAAGTACTAACCAGGCCCGGCTCTATTTGGCTGCCGAGATCGGACGAGATCGGGCGCTTAGAGAGCGGTGTGGCCGTAAGCTGCATTTGACATCATCAACAGCTCTTAAAAACGTTGGAGAAGCAGAATGCATGAAACTTGCTAAGAAGAAGATAAATGTGGCAAAGTACAAAGTACTATAACTGTACTGGTCTGTTACGCCCCTGTCCAGGGGGTCAGGGTGCAACATACAAAGATAAATTAGCATGTTCCCTCTCCGATCCCCAAACCAAAATCCAGGATCGAGATGTTCCAACAGAATGATATTTATTTTAAACGAAAGAAAGTGTCAAACAAAACATGACACTACAACTCAGGGCGAACCAAGGCCAACATAATAAACAAAATAAGCCATTTCCCACAGAAAGTGCTAGCTAGCCTGATAGAAATAAACAAACCAAAAGACAGTCGCTAACCCTAACTCCCTAATGTGAAAACAAGAGAAAACAATCAAAAGAAAATGGCTGTTCACCCCTACAGATTTAATACGAATTACAAAATATACAATTTATAAACAAAACCACGGCACAAAACCTAACAATTCAAAAATGCTAAATAAGGTTTGGAAACCAAGAACAGCAAACAGGTGCTGCTGCCAGAAAGAGCCTCGCTAGCTGTTGGAAACCGTACTTTTAAAACTCCAGGAAGTGTAGGATGGACCAATCAGCTTCCTGTACTGCCCCTCAATCCGGCCAATCAGGCAGGGCACCTATAAGAACGAGAAAATAAAAACAACACATATGGCCAGGACCGTAACATGGTCTACTAGTAATGAAGCACGATGGTTGAAAAACCAATAAAGTAGCAAAACAGCAATGAAAGAACAAAATTTGATGAAAATATAGAACAATTTCTATGAATAAATAGGCAGTAACACCAGCTTGTGCTGCCCGTAAACCCAAGCAAAAAAGCTTACAGCACCTGGTATTCCCAGGCGGTCTTCCTACCAAGTACTAACCAGGCCCGGCTCTATTTGGCTGCCGAGATCGGACGAGATCGGGCGCTTAGAGAGCGGTGTGGCCGTAAGCTGCATTTGACATCATCAACAGCTCTTAAAAACGCTGGAGAAGCAGAATGCATGACACTTGCTAAGAAGAAGATAAATGTGGCAAAGTACAAAGTACTATAACTGTACTGGTCTGTTACGCCCCTGTCCAGGGGGTCAGGGTGCAACATACAAAGATAAATTAGCATGTTCCCTCTCCGATCCCCAAACCAAACTCCAGTATCGAGATGTTCCAACAGAATGATATTTATTTTAAACGAAAGAAAGTGTCAAACAAAACATGACACTACAACTCAGGGCAAACCAAGGCCAACATAATAAACAAAATAAGCCATTTCCCACAGAAAGTGCTAGCTAGCCTGATAGAAATAAACAATCCAAAAGACAGTCGCTAACCCTAACTCCCTAATGTGAAAACAAGAGAAAACAATCAAAAGAAAAAGGCTGTTCACCCCTACAGATTTAATACGAATTACAAAATATACAATTTATAAACAAAACCACGGCACAAAACCTAACAATTCAAAAATGCTAAATAAGGTTTGGAAACCAAGAACAGCAAACAGGTGCTGCTGCCAGAAAGAGCCTCGCTAGCTGTTGGGAACCGTACTTTTAAAACTCCAGGAAGTGTAGGATGGACCAATCAGCTTCCTGTACTGCCCCCCAATCCGGCCAATCAGGCAGGGCACGTATAAGAACAACAAATCAAAAACAACACATATGGCCAGGACCCTAACATGGTCTACTAGTAATGAAGCACGATGGTTGAAAAACCAATAAAGTAGCAAAACAGCAATGAAAGAACAAAATTTGATGAAAATATAGAACAATTTCTATGAATAAATAGGCAGTAACACCAGCTTGTGCTGCCCGTAAACCCAAGCAAAAAAGCTTACAACACCTGGTATTCCCAGGCGGTCTTCCTACCAAGTACTAACCAGGCCCGGCTCTATTTGGCTGCCGAGATCGGACGAGATTGGGCGCTTAGAGAGCGGTGTGGCCGTAAGCTGCATTTGACATCATCAACAGCTCTTAAAAACACTGGAGAAGCAGAATGCATGACACTTACTAAGAAGAAGACAAATATGGCAAAGTACAAAGTACTATAACTGTAATGGTCTGTTACGCCCCTGTCCAGGGGGTCAGGGTGCAACATACAAAGATAAATTAGCATGTTCCCTCTCCGATCCCCAAACCAAAATCCAGGATCGAGATGTTCCAACAGAATGATATTTATTTTAAACGAAAGAAAGTGTCAAACAAAACATGACACTACAACTCAGGGCGAACCAAGGCCAACATAATAAACAAAATAAGCCATTTCCCACAGAAAGTGCTAGCTAGCCTGATAGAAATAAACAAACCAAAAGACAGTCGCTAACCCTAACTCCCTAATGTGAAAACAGTCCAAAGAAAATGGCTGTTCACCCCTACAGATTTAATACGAATTACAAAATATACAATTTATAAACAAAACCACGGCACAAAACCTAACAATTCAAAAATGCTAAATAAGGTTTGGAAACCAAGAACAGCAAACAGGTGCTGCTGCCAGAAAGAGCCTCGCTAGCTGTTGGGAACCGTACTTTTAAAACTCCAGGAAGTGTAGGATGGACCAATCAGCTTCCTGTACTGCCCCTCAATCCGGCCAATCAGGCAGGGCACCTATAAGAACAACATATCAAAAACAACACATATGGCCAGGACCGTAACATGGTCTACTAGTAATGAAGCACGATGGTTGACAAACCAATAAAGTAGCAAAACAGTAATGAAAGAACAAAATTTGATGAAAATATAGAACAATTTCTATGAATAAATAGGCAGTAACACCAGCTTGTGCTGCCCGTAAACCCAAGCAAAAAAGCTTACAGCACCTGGTATTCCCACGCGGTCTTCCTACCAAGTACTAACCAGGCCCGGCTCTATTTGGCTGCCGAGATCGGACGAGATCGGGCGCTTAGAGAGCGGTGTGGCCGTAAGCTGCATTTGACATCATCAACAGCTCTTAAAAACGTTGGAGAAGCAGAATGCATGAAACTTGCTAAGACGAAGATAAATGTGGCAAAGTACAAAGTACTATAAGTGTACTGGTCTGTTACGCCCCTGTCCAGGGGGTCAGGGTGCAACATACAAAGATAAATTAGCATGTTCCCTCTCCGATCCCCAAACCAAAATCCAGGATCGAGATGTTCCAACAGAATGATATTTATTTTAAACGAAAGAAAGTGTCAAACAAAACATGACACTACAACTCAGGGCGAACCAAGGCCAACATAATAAACAAAATAAGCCATTTCCCACAGAAAGTGCTAGCTAGCCTGATAGAAATAAACAAACCAAAACACAGTCGCTAACCCTAACTCCCTAATGTGAAAACAGTCCAAAGAAAATGTCTGTTCACCCCTACAGATTTAATACTATTTACAAAATATACAATTTATAAACAAAACCACGGCATAAAACCTAACAATTCAAAAATGCTAAATAAAGTTTGGAAACCAAGAACAGCAAACAGGTGCTGCTGCCAGAAAGAGCCTCGCTAGCTGTTGGGAACCGTACTTTTAAAACTCCAGGAAGTGTAGGATGGACCAATCAGCTTCCTGTACTGCCCCCCAATCCGGCCAATCAGGCAGGGCACCTATAAGAACAACAAAATAAAAACAACACATATGGCCAGGACCGTAACATGGTCTACTAGTAATGAAGCACGATGGTTGAAAAACCAATAAAGTAGCAAAACAGCAATGAAAGAACAAAATTTGATGAAAATATAGAACAATTTCTATGAATAAATAGGCAGTAACACCAGCTTGTGCTGCCCGTAAACCCAAGCAAAAAAGCTTACAGCACCTGGTATTCCCAGGCGGTCTTCCTACCAAGTACTAACCAGGCCCGGCTCTATTTGGCTGCCGAGATCGGACGAGATCGGGCGCTTAGAGAGCGGTGTGGCCGTAAGCTGCATTTGACATCATCAACAGCTCTTAAAAACGCTGGAGAAGCAGATTGCATGACACTTGCTAAGAAGAAGATAAATGTGGCAAAGTACAAAGTACTATAACTGTACTGGTCTGTTACGCCCCTGTCCAGGGGGTCAGGGTGCAACATACAAAGATAAATTAGCATGTTCCCTCTCCGATCCCCAAACCAAAATCCAGGATCGAGATGTTCCAACAGAATGATATTTATTTTAAACGAAAGAAAGTGTCAAACAAAACATGACACTACAACTCAGGGCGAACCAAGGCCAACATAATAAACAAAATAAGCCATTTCCCACAGAAAGTGCTAGCTAGCCTGATAGAAATAAACAAACCAAAAGACAGTCGCTAACCCTAACTCCCTAAAGTGAAAACAAGAGAAAACAATCAAAAGAAAATGGCTGTTCACCCCTACAGATTTAATACGAATTACAAAATATACAATTTATAAACAAAACCACGGCACAAAACCTAACAATTCAAAAATGCTAAATAAGGTTTGGAAACCAAGAACAGCAAACAGGTGCTGCTGCCAGAAAGAGCCTCGCTAGCTGTTGGGAACCGTACTTTTAAAACTCCAGGAAGTGTAGGATGGACCAATCAGCTTCCTGTACTGCCCCCCAATCCGGCCAATCAGGCAGGGCACCTATAAGAACAACAAATCAAAAACAACACATATGGCCAGGACCGTAACATGGTCTACTAGTAATGAAGCACGATGGTTGAAAAACCAATAAAGTAGCAAAACAGCAATGAAAGAACAAAATTTGATGAAAATATAGAACAATTTCTATGAATAAATAGGCAGTAACACCAGCTTGTGCTGCCCGTAAACCCAAGCAAAAAAGCTTACAGCACCTGGTATTCCCAGGCGGTCTTCCTACCAAGTACTAACCAGGCCCGGCTCTATTTGGCTGCCGAGATCGGACGAGATCGGGCGCTTAGAGAGCGGTGTGGCCGTAAGCTGCATTTGACATCATCAACAGCTCTTAAAAACGCTGGAGAAGCAGAATGCATGACACTTGCTAAGAAGAAGATAAATGTGGCAAAGTACAAAGTACTATAACTGTACTGGTCTGTTACGCCCCTGTCCAGGGGGTCAGGGTGCAACATACAAAGATAAATTAGCATGTTCCCTCTCCGATCCCCAAACCAAAATCCAGGATCGAGATGTTCCAACAGAATGATATTTATTTTAAACGAAAGAAAGTGTCAAACAAAACGTGACACTACAACTCAGGGCGAACCAAGGCCAACATAATAAACAAAATAAGCCATTTTCCACAGAAAGTGCTAGCTAGCCTGATAGAAATAAACAAACCAAAAGACAGTCGCTAACCCTAACTCCCTAATGTGAAAACAAGAGAAAACAATCAAAAGAAAATGGCTGTTCACCCCTACAGATTTAATACGAATTACAAAATATACAATTTATAAACAAAACCACGGCACAAAACCTAAGAATTCAAAAATGCTAAATAAGGTTTGGAAACCAAGAACAGCAAACAGGTGCTGCTGCCAGAAAGAGCCTCGCTAGCTGTTGGGAACCGTACTTTTAAAATTCCAGGAAGTGTAGGATGGACCAATCAGCTTCCTGTACTGCCCCTCAATCCGGCCAATCAGGCAGGGCACCTATAAGAACGAGAAAATAAAAACAACACATATGGCCAGGACCGTAACATGGTCTACTAGTAATGAAGCACGATGGTTGAAAAACCAATAAAGTAGCAAAACAGCAATGAAAGAACAAAATTTGATGAAAATATAGAACAATTTCTATGAATAAATAGGCAGTAACACCAGCTTGTGCTGCCCGTAAACCCAAGCAAAAAAGCTTACAGCACCTGGTATTCCCAGGCGGTCTTCCTACCAAGTACTAACCAGGCCCGGCTCTATTTGGCTGCCGAGATCGGACGAGATCGGGCGCTTAGAGAGCGGTGTGGCCGTAAGCTGAATTTGACATCATCAACAGCTCTTAAAAACGCTGGAGAAGCAGAATGCATGACACTTGCTAAGAAGAAGATAAATGTGGCAAAGTACAAAGTACTATAACTGTACTGGTCTGTTACGCCCCTGTCCAGGGGGTCAGGGTGCAACATACAAAGATAAATTAGCATGTTCCCTCTCCGATCCCCAAACCAAAATCCAGGATCGAGATGTTCCAACAGAATGATATTCATTTTAAACGAAAGAAAGTGTCAAACAAAACATGACACTACAACTCAGGGCGAACCAAGGCCAACATAATAAACAAAATAAGCCATTTCCCACAGAAAGTGCTAGCTAGCCTGATAGAAATAAACAAACCAAAAGACAGTCGCTAACCCTAACTCCCAAATGTGAAAACAATCCAAAGAAAATGGCAGTTCACCCCTACAGATTTAATACTATTTACAAAATATACAATTTATAAACAAAACCACGGCACAAAACCTAACAATTCAAAAATGCTAAATAAAGTTTGGAAACCAAGAACAGCAAACAGGTGCTGCTGCCAGAAAGAGCCTCGCTAGCTGTTGGGAACCGTACTTTTAAAACTCCAGGAAGTGTAGGATGGACCAATCAGCTTCCTGTACTGCCCCCCAATCCGGCCAATCAGGCAGGGCACCTATAAGAACAAGAAAATAAAAACAACACATATGGCCAGGACCGTAACATGGTCTACTAGTAATGAAGCACGATGGTTGACAAACCAATAAAGTAGCAAAACAGTAATGAAAGAACAAAATTTGATGAAAATATAGAACAATTTCTATGAATAAATAGGCAGTAACACCAGCTTGTGCTGCCCGTAAACCCAAGCAAAAAAGCTTACAGCACCTGGTATTCCCACGCGGTCTTCCTACCAAGTACTAACCAGGCCCGGCTCTATTTGGCTGCCGAGATCGGACGAGATCGGGCGCTTAGAGAGCGGTGTGGCCGTAAGCTGCATTTGACATCATCAACAGCTCTTAAAAACGTTGGAGAAGCAGAATGCATGAAACTTGCTAAGAAGAAGATAAATGTGGCAAAGTACAAAGTACTATAACTGTACTGGTCTGTTACGCCCCTGTCCAGGGGGTCAGGGTGCAACATACAAAGATAAATTAGCATGTTCCCTCTCCGATCCCCAAACCAAAATCCAGGGTCGAGATGTTCCAACAGAATGATATTTATTTTAAACGAAAGAAAGTGTCAAACAAAACATGACACTACAACTCAGGGCGAACCAAGGCCAACATAATAAACAAAATAAGCCATTTCCCACAGAAAGTGCTAGCTAGCCTGATAGAAATAAACAAACCAAAAGACAGTCGCTAACCCTAACTCCCTAATGTGAAAACAAGAGAAAACAATCAAAAGAAAATGGCTGTTCTCCCCTACAGATTTAATACGAATTACAAAATATACAATTTATAAACAAAACCACGGCACAAAACCTAAGAATTCAAAAATGCTAAATAAGGTTTGGAAACCAAGAACAGCAAACAGGTGCTGCTGCCAGAAAGAGCCTCGCTAGCTGTTGGGAACCGTACTTTTAAAACTCCAGGAAGTGTAGGATGGACCAATCAGCTTCCTGTACTGCCCCTCAATCCGGCCAATCAGGCAGGGCACCTATAAGAACGAGAAAATAAAAACAACACATATGGCCAGGACCATAACATGGTCTACTAGTAATGAAGCACGATGGTTGAAAAACCAATAAAGTAGCAAAACAGCAATGAAAGAACAAAATTTGATGAAAATATAGAACAATTTCTATGAATAAATAGGCAGTAACACCAGCTTGTGCTGCCCGTAAACCCAAGCAAAAAAGCTTACAGCACCTGGTATTCCCGGGCGGTCTTCCTACCAAGTACTAACCAGGCCCGGCTCTATTTGGCTGCCGAGATCGGACGAGATCGGGCGCTTAGAGAGCGGTGTGGCCGTAAGCTGCATTTGACATCATCAACAGCTCTTAAAAACGCTGGAGAAGCAGAATGCATGACACTTGCTAAGAAGAAGATAAATGTGGCAAAGTACAAAGTACTATAACTGTACTGGTCTATTATGCCCCTGTCCAGGGGGTCAGGGTGCAACATACAAAGATAAATTAGCATGTTCCATCTCCGATCCCCAAACCAAAATCCAGGATCGAGATGTTCCAACAGAATGATATTTATTTTAAACGAAAGAAAGTGTCAAACAAAACATGACACTACAACTCAGGGCGAACCAAGGCCAACATAATAAACAAAATAAGCCATTTCCCACAGAAAGTGCTAGCTAGCCTGATAGAAATAAACAAACCAAAAGACAGTCGCTAACCCTAACTCCCAAATGTGAAAACAATCCAAAGAAAATGGCTGTTCACCCCTACAGATTTAATACTATTTACAAAATATACAATTTATAAACAAAACCACGGCATAAAACCTAACAATTCAAAAATGCTAAATAAAGTTTGGAAACCAAGAACAGCAAACAGGTGCTGCTGCCAGAAAGAGCCTCGCTAGCTGTTGGGAACCGTACTTTTAAAACTCCAGGAAGTGTAGGATGGACCAATCAGCTTCCTGTACTGCCCCCCAATCCGGCCAATCAGGCAGGGCACCTATAAGAACAAGAAAATAAAAACAACACATATGGCCAGGACCGTAACATGGTCTACTAGTAATGAAGCACGATGGTTGACAAACCAATAAAGTAGCAAAACAGTAATGAAAGAACAAAATTTGATGAAAATATAGAACAATTTCTATGAATAAATAGGCAGTAACACCAGCTTGTGCTGCCCGTAAACCCAAGCAAAAAAGCTTACAGCACCTGGTATTCCTGGGCGGTCTTCCTACCAAGTACTAACCAGGCCCGGCTCTATTTGGCTGCCGAGATCGGACGAGATCGGGCGCTTAGAGAGCGGTGTGGCCGTAAGCTGCATTTGACATCATCAACAGCTCTTAAAAACGCTGGAGAAGCAGAATGCATGACACTTGCTAAGAAGAAGATAAATGTGGCAAAGTACAAAGTACTATAACTGTACTGGTCTGTTACGCCCCTGTCCAGGGGGTCAGGGTGCAACATACAAAGATAAATTAGCATGTTCCCTCTCCGATCCCCAAACCAAAATCCAGGATCGAGATGTTCCAACAGAATGATATTTATTTTAAACGAAAGAAAGTGTCAAACAAAACATGACACTACAACTCAGGGCGAACCAAGGCCAACATAATAAACAAAATAAGCCATTTCCCATAGAAAGTGCTAGCTAGCCTGATAGAAATAAACAAACCAAAAGACAGTCGCTAACCCTTACTCCCTAATTTGAAAACAGTCCAAGAAAATGGCAGTTCACCCCTACAGATTTAATACTATTTACAAAATATACAATTTATTTAACATGGTCTACTAGTAATGAAGCACGATGGTTGAGAAACCAATAAAGTAGCAAAACAACAGCAATGAAAGAACAAAATTTGATGAAAATATAGAACAATTTCTATGAATAAATAGGCAGTAACACCAGCTTGTGCTGCCCGTAAACCCAAGCAAAAAAGCTTAAAGCACCTGGTATTCCCAGGCGGTCTTCCTACCAAGTACTAACCAGGCCCGGCTCTATTTGGCTGCCGAGATCGGACGAGATCCGGCGCTTAGAGAGCGGTGTGGCCGTAAGCTGCATTTGACATCATCAACAGCTCTTAAAAACGCTGGAGAAGCAGAATGCATGACACTTGCTAAGAAGAAGATAAATGTGGCAAAGTACAAAGTAATATAACTGTACTGGTCTGTTACGCCCCTGTCCAGGGGGTCAGGGTGCAACATACAAAGATAAATTAGCATGTTCCCTCTCCGATCCCCAAACCAAACTCCAGTATCGAGATGTTCCAACAGAATGATATTTATTTTAAACGAAAGAAAGTGTCAAACAAAACATGACACTACAACTCAGGGCGAACCAAGGCCAACATAATAAACAAAATAAGCCATTTCCCACAGAAAGTGCTAGCTAGCCTGATAGAAATAAACAAACCAAAAGACACTCGCTAACCCTAACTCCCTAATGTGAAAACAAGAGAAAACAATCAAAAGAAAATGGCTGTTCACCCCTAAAGATTTAATACTATTTACAAAATATACAATTTATAAACAAAACCACGGCACAAAACCTAACAATTCAAAAATGCTAAATAAGGTTTGGAAACCAAGAACAGCAAACAGGTGCTGCTGCCAGAAAGAGCCTCGCTAGCTGTTGGGAACCGTACTTTGAAAACTCCAGGAAGTGTAGGATGGACCAATCAGCTTCCTGTACTGCCCCCCAATCCGGCCAATCAGGCAGGGCACCTATAAGAACAAGAAAATAAAAACAACACATATGGCCAGGACCGTAACATGGTCTACTAGTAATGAAGCACGATGGTTGACAAACCAATAAAGTAGCAAAATAGCAATGAAAGAACAAAATTTGATGAAAATATGGAACAATTCCTATGAATAAATAGGCAGTAACACCAGCTTGTGCTGCCCGTAAACCCAAGCAAAAAAGGTTACAGCACCTGGTATTCCCAGGCGGTCTTCCTACCAAGTACTAACCAGGCCCGGCTCTATTTGGCTGCCGAGATCGGACGAGATCGGACGAGATTGGGCGCTTAGAGAGCGGTGTGGCCGTAAGCTGCATTTGACATCATCAACAGCTCTTAAAAACACTGGAGAAGCAGAATGCATGACACTTGCTAAGAAGAAGACAAATGTGGCAAAGTACAAAGTACTATAACTGTAATGGTCTGTTACGCCCCTGTCCAGGGGGTCAGGGTGCAACATACAAAGATAAATTAGCATGTTCCCTCTCCGATCCCCAAACCAAAATCCAGGATCGAGATGTTCCAACAGAATGATATTTATTTTAAACGAAAGAAAGTGTCAAACAAAACATGACACTACAACTCAGGGCGAACCAAGGCCAACATAATAAACAAAATAAGCCATTTCCCACAGAAAGTGCTAGCTAGCCTGATAGAAATAAACAAACCAAAAGACAGTCGCTAACCCTAACTCCCTAATGTGAAAACAAGAGAAAACAATCAAAAGAAAATGGCTGTTCACCCCTACAGATTTAATACGAATTACAAAATATACAATTTATAAACAAAACCACGGCACAAAACCTAACAATTCAAAAATGCTAAATAAGGTTTGGAAACCAAGAACAGCAAACAGGTGCTGATGCCAGAAAGAGCCTCGCTAGCTGTTGGGAACCGTACTTTTAAAACTCCAGGAAGTGTAGGATGGACCAATCAGCTTCCTGTACTGCCCCCCAATCCGGCCAATCAGGCAGGGCACCTATAAGAACAAGAAAATAAAAACAACACATATGGCCAGGACCGTAACATGGTCTACTAGTAATGAAGCACGATGGTTGACAAACCAATAAAGTAGCAAAATAGCAATGAAAGAACAAAATTTGATGAAAATATGGAACAATTCCTATGAATAAATAGGCAGTAACACCAGCTTGTGCTGCCCGTAAACCCAAGCAAAAAAGCTTACAGCACCTGGTATTCCCAGGCGGTCTTCCTACCAAGTACTAACCAGGCCCGGCTCTATTTGGCTGCCGAGATCGGACGAGATCGGGCGCTTAGAGAGCGGTGCGGCCGTAAGCTGCATTTGACATCATCAACAGCTCTTAAAAACGCTGGAGAAGCAGAATGCATGACACTCGCTAAGAAGAAGATAAATGTGGCAAAGTACAAAGTACTATAACTGTACTGGTCTGTTACGCCCCTGTCTAGGGGGTCAGGGTGCAACATACAAAGATAAATTAGCATGTTCCCTCTCCGATCCCCAAACCAAAATCCAGGATCGAGATGTTCCAACAGAATGATATTTATTTTAAACGAAAGAAAGTGTCAAACAAAACATGACACTACAACTCAGGGCGAACCAAGGCCAACATAATAAACAAAATAAGCTATTTCCCACAGAAAGTGCTAGCTAGCCTGATAGAAATAAACAAACCAAAAGACAGTCGCTAACCCTTACTCCCTAATGGGAAAACAGTCCAAGAAAATGGCAGTTCACCCCTACAGATTTAATACTATTTACAAAATATACAATTTATAAACAAAACCACGGCACAAAACCTAACAATTCAAAAATGCTAAATAAGGTTTGGAAACCAAGAACAGCAAACAGGTGCTGCTGCCAGAAAGAGCCTCGCTAGCTGTTGGGAACCGTACTTTTAAAACTCCAGGAAGTGTAGGATGGACCAATCAGCTTCCTGTACTGCCCCTCAATCCGGCCAATCAGGCAGGGCACCTATAAGAACGAGAAAAAAAAAACAACACATATGGCCAGGACCGTAACATGGTCTACTAGTAATGAAGCACGATGGTTGAAAAAACAATAAAGTAGCAAAACAGCAATGAAAGAACAAAATTTGATGAAAATATAGAACAATTTCTATGAATAAATAGGCAGTAACACCAGCTTGTGCTGCCCGTAAACCCAAGCAAAAAAGCTTACAGCACCTGGTATTCCTGGGCGGTCTTCCTACCAAGTACTAACCAGGCCCGGCTCTATTTGGCTGCCGAGATCGGACGAGATCGGGCGCTTAGAGAGCGGTGTGGCCGTAAGCTGCATTTGACATCATCAACAGCTCTTAAAAACGCTGGAGAAGCAGAATGCATGACACTTGCTAAGAAGAAGATAAATGTGGCAAAGTACAAAGTACTATAACTGTACTGGTCTGTTACGCCCCTGTCCAGGGGGTCAGGGTGCAACATACAAAGATAAATTAGCATGTTCCCTCTCCGATCCCCAAACCAAAATCCAGGATCGAGATGTTCCAACAGAATGATATTTATTTTAAACGAAAGAAAGTGTCAAACAAAACATGACACTACAACTCAGGGCGAACCAAGGCCAACATAATAAACAAAATAAGCCATTTCCCACAGAAAGTGCTAGCTAGCCTGATGGAAATAAACAAACCAAAAGACAGTCGCTAACCCTAACTCCCAAATGTGAAAACAATCCAAAGAAAATGGCAGTTCACCCCTACAGATTTAATACTATTTACAAAATATACAATTTATTTAACATGGTCTACTAGTAATGAAGCACGATGGTTGAGAAACCAATAAAGTAGCAAAACAACAGCAATGAAAGAACAAAATTTGATGAAAATATAGAACAATTTCTATGAATAAATAGGCAGTAACACCAGCTTGTGCTGCCCGTAAACCCAAGCAAAAAAGCTTAAAGCACCTGGTATTCCCAGGCGGTCTTCCTACCAAGTACTAACCAGGCCCGGCTCTATTTGGCTGCCGAGATCGGACGAGATCCGGCGCTTAGAGAGCGGTGTGGCCGTAAGCTGCATTTGACATCATCAACAGCTCTTAAAAACGCTGGAGAAGCAGAATGCATGACACTTGCTAAGAAGAAGATAAATGTGGCAAAGTACAAAGTAATATAACTGTACTGGTCTGTTACGCCCCTGTCCAGGGGGTCAGGGTGCAACATACAAAGATAAATTAGCATGTTCCCTCTCCGATCCCCAAACCAAACTCCAGTATCGAGATGTTCCAACAGAATGATATTTATTTTAAACGAAAGAAAGTGTCAAACAAAACATGACACTACAACTCAGGGTGAACCAAGGCCAACATAATAAACAAAATAAGCCATTTCCCACAGAAAGTGCTAGCTAGCCTGATAGAAATAAACAAACCAAAAGACACTCGCTAACCCTAACTCCCTAATGTGAAAACAAGAGAAAACAATCAAAAGAAAATGGCTGTTCACCCCTAAAGATTTAATACTATTTACAAAATATACAATTTATAAACAAAACCACGGCACAAAACCTAACAATTCAAAAATGCTAAATAAGGTTTGGAAACCAAGAACAGCAAACAGGTGCTGCTGCCAGAAAGAGCCTCGCTAGCTGTTGGGAACCGTACTTTGAAAACTCCAGGAAGTGTAGGATGGACCAATCAGCTTCCTGTACTGCCCCCCAATCCGTCCAATCAGGCAGGGCACCTATAAGAACAAGAA